>NC_062214.1:46163149-46466180 GCF_902686445.1 Sciurus carolinensis
TCACAGAGAAAATCTTTCATATTACCTTTCTTTCATCATACAACGACAACTCTTGAATACATCATTATTCCACAATGAGCTTATAAATTATTATCATTAGGCAATTTTTCATATAATCTGATTTTATAAACTGTTTCTTTTTATTATCGTTAGAGGGAAACCAGTAAATGCATCTGTCTGTTTTGATCCACCAAGATAGCAGTAATAGAAAAACTAAGTAAGGACATCTTACTGAGCTACAAACATACTGGATGTGTAATGACTTCAGACTAGGACATTCATGTGCAAATGACCAAGCACTGGGGCCCTCTAATGGGTCACAGTTGCCACCTACGATGGCATCTTAATTGGTAATGCTGAGTTATCAAAATGTCCTAAACAAGATTTCATTTTTATTCACAGAAGTGAGTTCTAACAATGTAAATAAAATGTTTTTATTTTCCAGTACTGGGGATTGAACCCAGGGGTGCTTTACCACTGAGTACCGCTGGGTTCAATCCCCTAGCCCTGTTATGTTTTTTATTTTGAGACGGGGTCTCCCTAAGTTGCACAGGCTGGCCTCAAACTTGCAATTCTCCTGCCTCAGTCTCACGAGTCATTGGGATTAGAGGCATACAGCACAATGTTTAGCTAAATAAAATATTTTTAAATGAAGAAAAATCAATGTGGATTATGCAGAAATATATGGTTTAGTATGTGAAATGGTAATCAAAGAACGACCACCTCTCTCCCATCATCATCCTGCTTGTCTGTTTTCAGAGAATGCAGTTTCTTTTTTAAAATTGGAAGTCAGAAGGTACATTTTCCACATGGTTTTTATTTTATTTTGGTGCTAGGGATTGAACCCAGAGCTTCCTGCATGCTCAGCACACACTACCACTGAGCACAAACCCTGCCCCCCGACATGGCTTTTAGAGTCTTATTGTGCAATTGAACTCACTGCAAGGGCAGATATATTTGATGTCACTCTGTCCAATATGATAACTGCTATCCCCCATGTGGCTCCGCTCATGCAAAATGTGGCCAGTGCCATCAAGAAACTGAATTTTAAATTTTATTTAACTTTAATTATTTAAAATGTAAACTTAAATAAATTCACTTGGTTAGTGGGTTTGGTATCAGATAGTACAGTTTTAGATTGTTCATAGTTTGTGGTATTTACAGTTTGCATTAATGCTTGTTTCCATTAGTATGGGCAATTGAGAACTGACTTTTTCCCCCCTTTTTATTCTGGGTAATTCTTTAGGTTAGTGGGACAAAAAATGTTCCTTAAGATGAACATAATAATAGTCAGCCTTCCCAGAGTTCTGACCACATGCTGGGCTCTGTTCTTACATACCTGGATTAGTTCATCTAATCCTCCCATCAGTGTATGAGGGAAGTACTGTTGGTATTCGTTTTGCAGTTGAGGGAAAGAAGTGCAGAGAGGTTAAGTGACTTGCCAAAGATCACAAAGATAGTGACTGCCAGGCTTCCCCCTCTCTCCTATCCCATTTATGTGTGGGTTTGGCTCTTATTTGCTACATTCATAACTGTTTCTATCCCCGTTCCACTTCCAAATGGCTTTAATTACTGAAATTTTATGTTAATCTTTGATATCTGGCAAGGCAACCTTTCTTGTCATATCTATTCCAGAATCTTTGCTCTTTTATATTGAAGTCTCTCCAGTATGGACATTTAGTGTTAGGTTATTCTTTGTGGTAAGGACTGTCCTGTGCATTTTGCATAGTGAGCAGTACTTCTGGTCTCTACTGGCTAGAACTCCAGTCATGGTCAAATGTCCACATGGAGGCAAAATTCATCCCTGGTTATAAACTGTGATTCTATGTGAATTGTAGTTTCATTGTATAAAGTTCCAAAAAAAGTTTGGTTTTGATGTTGATTGAAATCCTGTCAAAAATAAAAAAAAAATTTATTTAGTCTTTTCAGTTAGGTAGGACAGGACAGTATATTTTGATGTATTTATACAAACACGGAATACCTCTTAATTTAATTAGGATCCTGGTCTTGTGGTTGTTCATGAGGTGGAGATTCACTGTGGTGTGTTCATATATGTAAAATTCTGTCAAATTTATACATTAGTTTTGGGAAGAATCATTATTATTATAACACTGAATCTTCTTAAATGTGGTATTGTAGTTTGAATCTGTGAAACTTCCCACAGGTATGTGTATTAAAGGCTTAATGCTAAGCTTGGTGCTGTTGGGAGGTGGTGGGACCTTTGAGGCTGGGCCTAGTGAGAGAAAGTTAGGATGTTGCGGGCATGCCTTGAGGGGATATTGGGCCCCTGACCTTTTCTTTTCTCCTTTCACTTCCTGGCCATCATGAGATGAACAACCTCCTCTCCTGCCATTATGTGCCTTACCCTAGGCCCCAAAGTAACAGGCCAACTGACCATGGACTAGAACCTCTGAAACCATGAGTCGAAATAAATCTTTTCTCCTTTTAGTGGTTTATCTCAGGTATTTTGTCACAGTGGTAGAAAACCAACTAACACACACAGGTGTTTCATTTCTTTACATTTTCTACATTTTATTTCAAATCTTTTAACAACATTTAAAAATTTTCCCCATGTTGGGTGCATTTTGTTAAATTTATTCCTGGGCATCTTGTAGTGTTTTTGCTGTGATTAAAAAAAAAAGAAAAAAAAATGACCTCTTCTTTTTTTGATTACAGTCTCTAATTGATCATTGTTAGTGTAGAGGAACATCATTAATTTTTTGTGTGTTTATCTTGCACCTGAAAAATCTTGTTGAACTCTTTGATTAAATCTAATTGTCTGTACCTCTTCTAGAATTTTCTATGTAGATAATCATATTGTCTGCACATAACCACAATGTTGACCTTTCATTCAATATTCTTACATGTTTAACTTCTTTTCCTCATTTCATTGCATTGGCTAGGACCTCCAGGAAAATGCTGAATGACAGCAGGGAGAGAGAAACACTTTCATTTTACAAGCAAGGGAACAAAGACTTGGGCTTCCCAAGGTCACTCAATGAATTATAGCAGAGCCAAGGCTAGATTCTAATGTTTACAAACTTCTCTTTCCTTCATTCCTTCTTGCTTCTTTTGTTTTGCTTAATTTGGTTAACATAAAAACACTTCGCTGTTGGAACTCTTTGGATTTTAAACTTATTACAGCCTTAAAAGAAAGTTAAATACAATCTTTTGTACCAGCAGAATATAATGCCTCAATGTACTGACGCTGGCATGAAACCTCTGTCATCCTTTCTTTACAAAATCAGGTCAGCTATATAAAACTACTATCTGCTAGTTGGTGAGTATGTTTCCACTTTGAAAATCCATGAAGTAGGTAGTATCTTGTTAGTGAGAGACACTGAGAGGATGTGGGTGGGTCCTATAATAAAATTAGCTGTGTTCAATCCATCACTTAAAATGAAGCAGACACTGTGTTGGATACTTTACAAGTATGCTCTCATTACATCTTTATAACAATGCTCTGAATTGTATATTATTTTACAGGTAAGGAAACTAAACTTCAGGATATTAAATAACTTTTTCAGTGTCTCTCAATTTTAAGTTGGCAGAGCCCAGAATTAGACCTAGATTGGACACCAAAGTATATGCCCTACTTACTACATATTTTTGTTGCCATCAGGTGTATACATATGTGAAATAAACATCAGACAAATTCAAGTTCATTTTGAAGGGCTTAGGGCTACATTCTTTTCACTGCTTTATCTAAAGAGGATGCATTAATGGAATCATGAGAAATAAAAGCAAACAAAGTTGTTTTCTATTGTCTCTTCCACATAAATGTATTCAAAGTAATAACAGATTCAATTTAGTAGATACCTTCAATAGACTGGGCACATTATGTATATTACTTCTTATTTGCATAACAAATTTGGAAGGAAAGTCTTCTAGTACCAATTCGGGGATCAGAAAACGGGCTCACAGACATGTAGTAATAGCTGAGGAGGAGCAAAGTCAGGTTGCACCCAGCTCCTTGCACCTATCAGTATGACAAGTTGGCAAAAATGTATTTTGTTCACATTAGATTTTTCGGTTGAAACAATGTGTTCCAGGAGCTGAATTTGAAAGAATAATTTCCATTATTATGCAGTACATGGAACCCAAGAGGGGCTTCTATAAACATGAGTACATGTTCTCAGACAAAGGAGATAATATCTGTGACAAACAGCCATTATCTAGAACATCTGGTAGGCTGTTTCTCCTGGCTTTAATAATGCATGGCGTGCTGTACTTCAGGTGTAATCCTGGAAACCCAGCAGCTCCCACAGTGATTTCTGTGATCTCGGTATGATGAATGAGAATATCTGTTGATCATGGAGTACAACCACTTAATCAAGCACTTTGGCTTCGGATCAAATTTTCTGTATTTTTAACTGTAATTATAGCTATAACCAATGCTACTTATCTTGCTTTATAATTTACATAGTGATTCCACATTCAGTGTCTCATAAGCATTTAATCCTCCAAGCAGTTCTGTTAGGCCGACATTAATATGGTTCTCACAACAATGCTTTTGAGATTGTTCACATGTATCGACAAGGAAAGACATTCAAAAGACATTGTTCTCTGAGAAGAATAGATGTTTACAATGTGGTTCAATGTGGTCCTGTTTTAGTTCAATTGCATCCAGAAAAGAGGACAAAGGAACATATATTAAACAGACACTAAATAATGACTCTGGGGATGTTTCAGAAAATCTTTACTCTATTTTACATATATTTGAATTTCTTCATTTTTTAAATTTAATTCTAATTTCATACATCTTAATATTTATTTAAATACATTAATATGAAGTGACATGGTATATTGTTTAAAAGTTACATAGCTCCATAAGGCTGCTAAAAAGATTGTAGTATTCTACTGTCACCTCTCTCACCTCACCATTAGCAGGAGGCAACTAGTTTGAACTCTTTAAGCTTTTTTTTTTTTAAACTATTTGTAATTTTTTACTTTATTTCAAGTTAAATGAATTTACAGATATTTTTATTGCTGAGTTGTAGATATTGTTTATTGACTTACTACTATAGAAGATGAAGATTTAGAATACTTCCACACATACCTTCCATCCCCTCATCCCATTGGTCATATCATTAGTCAAAGGGAAATGTGGGTATTATTATGACATTAGGTCAATGCCCCTTCCAGTCAAGCTATAAATGTGATGTATATAACTTTCCTTGTGTATGAATTTTCTTCCAGAGTTGGTAACAGTCTCTTTTTAGAAATACTATCTTTTAAAATTACTAATTACTCATTCATTTTCAAACTTTCTGCCAAAAGTCTGTTTCTTCTTAAAACATCAAACATTATAGGAATTCTTTTCTGGATGACATCTATTGTGGTTTAGATATTATATGTCCCCACCCCAATCCAAAGCTCCTGCATCAATTCAGAAGTGTTCAGAGGTGAAATGATGGGATTGTGAGAACTGTAACTTAATCAGTCCACCCTAGTTTGAATGGACTGACTAGGAGGTAACCATATGCATGTGGGGCATGGCTGGAGGAAGTGGGTCACTGAGGTTGTGCCCTGGAAGAGAGCACCTTCTATGCATTCCCTTCCTCTTTCTCTGCTTCTTGGGTGCTATGAACAGAGCAGAGCTTCTCCACAATTCTCATCCACCCTGATGTCCTGCTTCACCTTGGGCCCAGAGAAATGCATTCAGTCCAACATGGAATGACCCTCTGAAACAGTGAGCCAAAATGAACATTTCCTCCTCCAACTTGTTCTTGTCAGATGTTTTGGTCACAGTGACAGAAACTGACTAACACAACATCCTTTCTGGAGTTCTTCATCCTCTCAAGTTCAAGTTTGACTTTGGCCTTTTGGAGGGCCTTGCATTCAAGAGCAGGGGCTTTGAAGACATCCTTACTGACAGTAGTTTTGTCCAAGGGGTATCTATAGAGGTGATTGTAGTTGCGGACTCTCCTGAAGATTTGATCTTTGAACTCTTGATGATATTTTTATAATGGCAGCTGTCAATTGAGGGGATAGTGGATGATTCCAGCCACCTGAGCATGGGTGGGGTGGTGCCCTGAGGTTCATCATTGACATCCTTCACTATGATGGCTTTGTGTCTGGAGAAGCATCTGGCTGGGACCAGTACCACTTCCATGGCTTTATGAAATAGCCCATTTCAACAGCAACCATCAAGGCCTACGGCAGAAAAGTGATTCTTACCTATTTTGATGGGCATATGATGATGGGTGCTTTTAATTGGAGACTTGTATCTTTTGGGTATGGTAAGCTTACTATTTATGAATTTTAAATATAACAGTGTCCTCTGTTTTTTTTTAATTCTTGAACACTCATTGTTGATTTTTTGGGTTTCTAGTGCTGATCTCATTTTAAAGGTATTTTTAAATTAAATTTTATTTTTTTTACTTTAGAAAAAGACATTTAGCTATATTACTTTCCAAGCTTCTACTGAGTTTTTCTTTTCTGATATCATATTTTTAATTCATAAGAGCTCAGTTTTTTCTTTCTTGTCATTTCCTTTGTTGAGAATACTGTTCTTATTCATTGATGTAATAATTTTTCTTGAGTTCTCTGAAAATATTCTGATAATTTTTGGGGTGATTTCCCCCTGAACTCTGTTTCCTCTGATTTACTTTTTTTGTTTGTTTTTTTGTTTTGATCTATTTCATGTCAGAGATTTTCTCATATGGCCATGATCCTTGGCTCTCTGTTCCAATTTAAAAGCTGAGCACCAGAAAGCTGATTGTGGATTATGTATAGATGGGGCTTAATATATAGATGGAACCGGGCAAGTAACTCAATGGTAGATAGCACTTGCTTAGCCTGTGTGAGGCCCTGGGTTCCATCTCCAGTCCTGTAAAATAAATAAGTAAATAAATAAAATAAATTATGCATTCCACTGTGGGGCAATCTTCTTAGGTCATCTTAGGAGATTCCCAAATATCAGAATCTTTAGGTCTTTTTAAATTTTGGTCAAATTTCCCTGAGAAGAATTTTCTCAAATCCTTTTGGAAGGTGTATGTGATGACTAGTGAGTCTGGGGGTAAATAGGGTTGAGGATCCCAATGTTCAGCATGGTAACTTCACCTGTTTGTAGTATGGGTCTCTGCCTTCCTTTATGTCTGCTCTTTCACAGGTCACAGGCCTCCTACTTGAATCTCCCAGAGGGTAAATCCTAGTCTTCTGCCAAGGTGAGAACCATGCAGCTCTCTTGGAGCACATTTTCTTCTTTGATAGTCATTTATTCAATTTTCCAACTGGATTCCCACTCTCTGAAGTTTTAGACTTTACAGGTTCTGTTTTTGCTTTAGCTTCCCCATCTCCAAGGTCAAACTAGATAGATCTTTCTCAGGTAGGCATAAGTCACTAGATCTGTTGTTAACTCCTATTCCTTCATGAACTCTCCATTCCCCTGAATTATGTTGCTGCTATCTACTCCCCCATTCTTCTTGTCTCTTTTTAAGACTCCCCCCACAACATTAAAAAAAATTCTAGAAAGGTATGAGGAGGCAGCAGTGATAAATTCTTGTGTTCAATCTTCTAGGCTTAACTTTAAATCTCCTGTGGTTTGTGGTCAGGAAACAATATATATTTTTTCCATTTTGGCAGAGAAAACTATAGCATTTTAAAATTCCATTACTTAGTTGACTTGTCTTCATTGTATCAGCATACCATTCATTAAGAATTTGTAAGAAGCCAAATGGGGAGTCATTTTTAGTTTCATGTAATGAGAAACAAAGCAGACTAGGAAGCACCTCTAGTTCAGAATTTTTGAAGTGAGTCCTCAGTTTATTAGTAGGTTATGAAATTATTTTGGAATAGTGGATTATGGTCAGTTTTGATTTTATAAAAGAATGAAATTAAATAGACTAGAACATAATAAAGTAGGATAGAAAACATCAGGATGTGTTACACATGGCTGCTGTAAGAATTATCTTATGAAAAATTATTTTTATTTATTTATTTTTTTGTTTTGTTTTTTTGCGGTACTGGAGATCGAACTCAGGGCCTTGTGTTTGCAAGACAAGCACTCTACCAGCTGAGCTATCTCCCCAGCCCAAAAAATTATTTTATATGCATATTGAAAGTACATGCGTATTGGATTGTGATATAGATAAAACTCTTATAACAAGGTATGTCCAAAAAGTTTGAAACTCATGCTTTTACTGAACCTAGTTAGAGTATCTTTGATGTTTGTATTTCCAAACAATTGATTGAATCAAATTGAATTCAGTGGTTATAGAGTATGCTTTAATGGGAGGGACCTCTGGGGAAATCTCTGTAGGTTAAGTGAGAAAGTAAATGTGTTTTGGGCCTTAGGTAACTTCCTTCACCCATCTGAACCTTTCACTTTTCTATCCTGTTCTAAATCTATACTTTACCAACCTGGAAGACTACTACATGTCTGTGGTTGTTGAGAATTCAGTCTCAGGACACTTGTCTCATGATTTTGATTGAAAACTAAGCCAAACCACAGCTAGTCTCAACCTAGAGATTATATAAGGACAAACATATAGGCTAATGGAATCGTGGTCTTCAACTTTTAATGAATCTCAAGATGGTCTTATATAGCAACATGGGAGTGAGGTTTCATTCATTGAAATCTTAAGATAGTATGGCCTATAATAAGAGAAAATGATATTTGTAATTTTGGTATAAATTTTATCACAGAAAATTTTTATTTTCTAAAAATGGCCCCAATAATATTTTTCATCTCTCATGCTCTTCCAAGCATCATACCAAACCCCATGAAGAGATAGGATATTTGTCCACTGGGGTTGGCCTTTGTGATGGCCTCAAGGAACTGAATATAATGAAGGGGATGCTACGTGACTTCCAAGGCTTGGTCATAAAAGCTATACAACTTGTGTCTGACTCCCTCTCTTCGGATGCTTGCCTTGAAACCCGGGCATGGTGTTGTAAAGAAGTCCAGGCCTCATGGAGCAGCTCCCTGTGGAGAGGAGACAAGAACCTCAGCCTTTCAACCATCTGGCAGTCATGTTAGTGAGCTCACCCGGAAGTTGATCCTCCAGCGCTCCATCAAGTGTCCCAGAGGATGCTGTGTGCAGCAGAGATGAGTCATCCCTATCAAACCCTGCTCCAAATGCAAATTTGTGAGCAAAATAAATGGTTGTTGTTGTTTTAAGCCAGGAAGTTTTGGAGTGGTTTTTAATGCAACAATAGAGGGTAGAAAGAATAGAGGACAGCACTCAAGCAGAATAGAGTAGCAACAGGCTAAAGCACAAAAGTCACCTACAATATCCACTCTCATGTTCTCTTTTTCACTAATAGAATTTCTACAATAACATACCTGTCTAGAAAATAACATTTTCCCATCTTCCTTGTAAAGAAAATTGGTCTATGAGACAAAAGCCAAAGTTAATGGGTGGAACTTTTGGAAAAGATCTTCAAAGGGCTTATTCAACAGGATAAGAACAAAAATAAGCAAGAGACTGGAACTAATGATATATGGGAGTCATCAAACTAGCTTTGGAATATCACCAAACTTTTAATGTCAGAGGAAACAAACTGCTTCTCTTTGACCCATTATTATTTTGGTTCTCTGACCAACAGCCTAATGTAAACCTAAATGCTATAGATGGGTAACAATGGAGGTCATTCCAATGTTACTACTACTGAATGTTAACTACAGAATATTAAATAAAGACAGACTATATGAGGTTTAGTATGCTCAAATATTTAAAATATTTCCTACTTGCCTATGCACCAGAGAACTTTTAATATATGTTATTTCATTTAACAATGAAACAGTTCTGAGAGTTATTTACAAGGATATTCTTAGTTCCCCATTTTACATAAAAGACTACTAAGAACCAAAGAGTTATAGAGGATTAAATTCAAAATCATCAAGCTAAACGACAGAGTCAGTTCTAATTCCAATATGCTGAGTCAGAAGTTATGGCTATTTTGTGGTATGTGGACTCATATGCACTTAAAAATGAAGGACTTAAAGCTGGGCATGGTGGTGCCTGCCTGCAATTCCAATGATTTGGGAGGCTGAGGCAGGAGGATCACAAGTTGGAGGTTGGCTTGAGCAATCTAATGAGATCCATTCTCAAAACAGCAATGACAAAAAATAAATAAAAAGGGCTGGGGATGTAACTCAATAGTAAAGTACCCCTGGGTTCAATCTCCAGTACCAAGAAAAGAAAACGAAGAGGAGTTAGGGCCACAGAGACTTGAGTTTAAGTCTGCCATGTGATTGTACTTTGATTACAGGCAAATCACAAGAATTCTTGGTCTCTTTCTTGGGAAAGGGTAGGTGAACCATCTGCCTTATAAGGATGCCATGAGATCTAAATGGGGGCAGGGCCTATGTGGAAGATGGTGTTGCCCAAAGATGGCCACAACAATATCTCCAATCCCCATGGTTATTGTACAGTGTGGTTTTTGATATCCTTCCTATTAAAAGATGAGTGCTATTCTCCATCCTGGGCTCATGTATATGGTGGAAATGACATTATGACACCTTTTAAGCTAGGTCTTAAGAGGTGGTACAGTTCCTACCTAGTCATCTGGTCATGCTTTTTTCTGGAGCCAACTGTCCATGATTGGAGAAAGCCCTAGCAGCTCATGGAGAGGCCCACATGGAAGGAACTAGAGTCCTGGTTTCTACTCCTGAACTCTTAGCAGCACCCATTCACCATCCACAGACCTCAACAATCCTGGAAATGAATCCTTAGGCTCCATCTGAGCTGCTGTAGCTGATACCAGATGAAGCAAAGATGACATTCCACCCTGAGCCAGGATGAATTTTCAGATTCATGGACAAAATAAATGATGTATTTTAAAAGCTACTCAATTTTGGAGTGGTTTATTTATGCAGCAGCAGATAACTGGAACAGATGTACAGCATGGTATCTGACACTTAACTTGATTCAAGTTAATATTGACTATTATTATGAATATTATTCTTTTGGTTTAAACTCTATGTTTTTTCTCCTGACCACAACTACAGATATTTGGAAACAGACCAGAATGGATCAGAAGACAAACCTGTCTAGGGACTTTTTCACAAATCCTTAATGGAAAAATGTAGGATTTGGGCTTATGACAATAGTTTAGTGACCAAAGGATTGTATAACCAGAAAGGGGTTCTTGTCCCTGTTTTATCCATTCCTGGTCTTTCAATTGATCATGATGCTTCTTTCTACTATCTGAGTTTCTTGAGAAGAGAGGCTATAACATATTCATCTGGAGACAAGGAAATCTCTACAAAGCTCTTCTCCATGCATGGAGAGAGTTGAAGAAGGTTTGAATGAATTGTCAGTCAAATAAGGTTCCCTGGACCAAAAGGGAACGTACATTAAAGATGATGTATACCGTGGCATGGATGATATCATGGGAATTTGGAGGTTGGAGATAACCATACCCAAGGGTTCTTTCAACCTCCCCTCCTTTGAATAACTTAGTATCTGGCCAGGGTTCCTTTCACAATAACCTTTGAAAAGCTTGAAGACAGCTCTATTGTCTTTCTTTTTGTGGGCTGCAGTGCAATGTCAACTTTCTTCATTGATATTGCTGAGTCTCCTCTCCTTTTTTCCCTCTCATACACTCTAAGATGAGAAGACTAAATCTAGACATAATACCAGTTAGACCAACCAAGGCTGCTTCAAACAAAATGAGTGATCCTTGACCCCAACAAGCACTCTCAGAAGCATCTTTCTCACATGCTACATTTCTGTCTTATATTGAGCTTGGGGTTCACTATGAGTCATAGTTTTTTCCCTACCCCCTGATATTTGTATTGTTTTACTTTAATCCTCCCAGTTGTTGCTGCATCACGGTGGAGCCCACCTCAACTAATACCTTTCAGGTATAAGGTCTTCCATGATATTCTTCCTGCCTACTACTTTTCAGGCCGATTTTTAAATTTTATTATTCCCCCTTGTGCTCATTATATTCTAGTTATATGGCTTTTTGCTCAGTTTCTTTAGACCACATACCTCATTTCTTTTTTTATTGGTCCATTATACATATACATATATTATATACATTATATATAATATACATATGGACATGTTTTATACATAGTAGTGGGATTCTTTATACCATATTTGTACATCTACATACGTTGATCAGTCCCATTCCACAGTGCCTTCCTTTTCCCTCCCCTTCTCTGTCCCCCTGATCTGCTTGTCCTACTCTATTGATCTCCCTTCTATTACTACTTTAATTAATGTGATATATGTATATTTGTGTATACACACACACACACACACACACCTATATACAGGATTCATTATGGACATGGACATAGGATAAACACAAAATGCAGTAGATTTCATCCCCCTTATTATTATACCTGGCGTACAGTGATCTGTAGCAAATGCCATCTGTGCTCCATTCATATCTACTTTGTATTCGCCAGCAATGGCTTCTCCTCATGCATATAAACAGGCATCTACCTTGGAGGCAAGCTCTACCTGTGTGCAACAAACCTGGAGTTGAGGATTGGGGGTGGTGGGGTGGGAGGTGGAAAGGGTTGATCATTGGGAGCAGAACCTCAATGAATGATGGATGGGAGCTTATGGGTCAAAACTCCACTTTCCTCACCCTTCTGCTGAGATAACTCTGAGGTAAGTTCTAAATCATTTTCTAAAACTCCCTAACAGGACTGAGTCCCCATTGCATAAAACCTGCTTATTAACATCCTGCCCTATCCTATTTTCCAACTCTCCTATCTGTGCTTGAGATAATCTCCCAAGTAACTACTTACACACAATCCTTGTTTCAGATCTAAGATGAAGGCATTTGTTAGGTATTTGTGGTTATTACTAACATCGGAATGGCTATGGTAAAGCAAGATGTCTCCACAAGAGGCAACTGGTTTCAGTTCATAGAGGGTGTTTTACAATTGAAACATCTGACTGTCTCCACTCTGAGAACATTTTCATTTATCCATCCATCCATTCATCCATCCATCCATCCATTCAGCAAATATATACTGAGTGCTCACTCTTAACCAAAGGTAAGGGTTTCAGCATCAGAAATAGTTATAAGAGTTTAGAGTCACTGCTGGGAAAACAGGAAGCACCAAGCACTTAGCACTTGAATCTATTCCCTTCTCCACTTGAACAGAAATCAGTCAATTCTATTTTCAACCTTCTTCATTGGACTTTTACACCTTGTTCCCTACCCCTTATTTATCACCAAACCCTCTAATTCCTTAGCCTTAACTGGGCTCCTCAAGAACAGTTCAGCTTGTCTCCCTGTATACCCTTATATAACCATTAAGTTTCATTTTCTGCTCTGACATCATCTATTCCATGTGTATGTCACATACTATATTGGGGTATGGGCCTGCTTTGAGCTATGTCTTCTTTTCTAATTTTAATCAAGTATACATAGAAGACATAAATTTTGCCTTACTTACATCCCATGGCCCTTTACTACTTGGGTGTGCATTGGCCCAACCTCCAACTGACAGTGCTGCATGGACTGACCTGAGTCCCACTCAGGCTGCATCACCATGGTGCCACCAGGCTTCACACTGAGCCCTTTCTTGGCTGCCTTCCATATCTCACCTCCCTATTCCTCCTCCAATTTTGTCTTCCTCCAAATAAACCAATCCTGGCTGGTTGTTTATTTTAGGATCCAGCTCTGGGTGAACTCAAAACAAGAATGAGTTTTATGTCTATGGTTAGTTTTAAAAGCAAGATGTATGGAATTCTGTTTCTTGTTGCATCAAATCTAGGCACTAGTTCTTTATATTTCACAATCTAAGATGAAATATGACTTTTCCATTCCCTATCTTTGGCCTTTTCTTCTACTTTTCCATAAGTAAATTTTAGCTATATCTTTATTTTTACAGTGTTTATGTTATTAAACTTAGCATTCTATAACCATATGTGAATCCTGATTTTTCCCCCAAAGGGTCAATACTACATATTTAAAACCAATAAACCAAGTATCCATTATTATGCCTTTACAGCTGTCTTTATTATATTTTTGGTACCAGGAATTGAACCCAGGGGCACTTTAACACTGAACTACATTCTCAGCTCTTATTAAAATTTTTATTTTGAGATGGTTGCTGAGGCTGGCCTTGAGCTTGCAATCCTTCTGCCTCAGCCTCCTGATTTGCTGGGATTGCAGGGTTGCACCACCTTGCCCAGCTATAGCTATTTTTAATTACAGAGCCAAGTAGCAGCTGCCTTATCTTCATCAGGAGTTCACAGTCAAGAATCTCCACAAGATGCCCCATGAGAGGCAACTGGTTTCAATTCACAGAGGGTGCTTTGCGGTTGAAGCATCTGACTATATCCACTCCGATAGCACTCTTGCTCATCTATCCGTCCGTCCATCCATCCATCCATCCATCCATCCAGCAAATATATACTGAATGCTTACTCTTATCCAAAGGTAGTTTCTAGCAGTAAGGGCAAATGGAAACTTCTGATTACACTTTATTCACTTCTTAAAATCACGCCCTATCTTAGTTTACTCCATAGTAAGAAGTAGATTTTCCTGTATGTGTTGTTTCTAATGATTTATCTTCTTCTTTTCTTGTAGAGATATGTCACCATGACACAAATATTTTCTGACTTCTTTCTCTATTCCAGCCTTTCTTTCTCAAGTATGTTCCTTTTGGAGCCTAGTTATTTTCTAATGTGGACTCACTGCTCTGTAGACCTATTTTACAAGTCTTATCTTTGCATTTCTTTTCATTGCACTTCAGGGTTGTTTCTTCTGTTTCTTTTTATACTATCCTTTAGTTTCTATTTGTTTTCATTCTTCTTTTGGCGTGATGCAGCTTTAGGTGATTTCTATAGAAAGGCGACCTTAGATGATTTCCATAGAAAGTATGCTGGAAAGTTTGCTTTCCAAGTCTTGAATAAATTCATAAAAATGAATTTATTTTATCTCAGACTTATTAATATTTGGTTGCAAAAAAAATTCTTATATACATTTATTTGAGTATAAACTACTGGTAAACTAATTTCCCAATGGGACTCTTGAATACTTTTCAGCATGGACAAATAACACTCAGTATTGTTGATATTAATATAAATCTAAATCTTTTGTGTACGACCTACTTTTTTTTTCCTGTTTACAAGCATTTTATATTTTCTTTATATTCTTAATATCTTGAGCATTTTGGATGTGTCTATGCAGTTTTGAATCATCTCCATCCATTTGCTAGTACCCAGAGGATCATTTAAATGTGAAGACTCACATTTAATCTGGCAATCTTTTTTCTCTTACTGAATGCTTTTGACAATTCCTATCCCCCCTCATTTTCTCTGAAACTCATATTACTCTTATCCGTGTCCTGGCTTGCCTCTGCTCATCATACCTTTTTTGTTCTGTTTTTGGTCATTGCATATTTGCTCTATATTCCAAGGAATTATCTTGGCATTCTCTTTCAACTCTTCTATTTAATTTTTAAAGTCATAAAGCACACTTTTTAGTTCTAAGAGTCCATTCTTTTCCTTTGTTCTATTTTTAGAGCATTCTATTTTTGTTTTATAGATATGATATATTCTAAAATCCCTCTAAGAATAGTATTTAGAAGTTGTGGGTTTTTTTCCCTCAGAAAGTCTTTTTGATTCCCCAATTATGTCTATTTTCTCTGGGGTCATTTATTCCTGTTTGTTTTGCTGGGTACCTACTATTACATATAGGTAGCATTCCCTATATGCCTTATGATCTGTTGTTAATTTTTAAGAAAAAGGAAATGGATCAATTTCTCTAGGTAGCTGGTGTGCCTTTTCATTGCATTTCAGGGCTAGTTCTATGGTTTCTTTTCATGCTACCCTATTGTATCAATTTGTTTTCATTCTTCTCTTGGAATGTTTCAGCTGTAGGTGATTTCTATAGAAAGGATGCTGAAAGGTTTACTTTCTGAGTCCTTGCATGATTATAAAAGTATTTATTTTATCTCATTTATTAATAGCTTGGTTGCATATAAAAGTCTTATATACATTAATTTGAGTATAAAATTATTGGCAAATAACCTACACAGGTCAGTTGCCTTTACTTGTGTAGATTGGTGGTAGGGTCTTGGGGAAGAATAGAAGAATCGACTGACAGAGAAGAGGCAGGGCAAGAGAAATTAGGCCAGGGGGCCCTCAACTGTCAGAATGGAGAGGGCTTGGGTGTGGGTGACTTCTAACCCTAGGGCATTAGAGCAGACAGTATGTTGCTGTTTTGTCCTCTTGTCCTTGCACAGAAATCAGAGGTACATACTGTGTACCCTTTCCTCTTTGGACTCAGAATTGGAACAAGGCAGAACCAGGACAGGGGTATAAGGAAAGTATGGCTCAGTGGTTTGGGGAATAAATCATCAACTTCTGTGCTTTGGCAACCGCCTTCTTGCCCACTCCTGGGTCTGCTGACCCCTGAGCTAGAAGTCTCTTTGAAATTTGTAGGCAGGTTGGCTCTTTCTCTCTTGTGCATTTTGAGCCTGTTTTCTGGGTACAGCTATGTCAACAGCTTCCGTTCACTCAGTCCTCAGCATATTTTTTCCTCTTAGGAAATCTCTTATCCTTTGTTGGTTTCCCTACCATTATCTTTTGCTCTGAAGAGAGTTCTATTCCTCTACTTCTTCACTGTCACTCTAAAGGGGCAAAAGAGAAGACAAATACTGATATTCTGACCCTATTTACAGTTTGCTCATTTTTTGAAATTAGTTTGGATTAATTTTCCTGGTTTTAGAGCAATTCCCAGTCTTAGTCAGGAACAGGTATGGATAATAATTTGGTGTTCCTTTGAATGGATGCTCTTTAAATACTTGTTCATTGGAGAAGAGGTGGGGAAGGTGGTAGAAGATTACTGATGTGGAGGTCTTGGCCTCCCATTGTGCCAGGTGTCTGTGGCCCTCTCCCTCACATAACTGTTCCAGCCTACAGCACAAAAGCCACCTCCTCAACAGCAACATTGCTCTAGGTAGAAATTCATTGTTTGCCTGTTGTTACTAAGTCTGACACTGGGGTGCTCTGATTCCCACACCAAGCAACTTACTGAAAATCACCCCTTGGGGTCACACTTGGTAAGACAAGCTCCTGTGGATGCGATTTTCTTCCTGGGACTCCATTTCCAGTGATATCTGAGTACCTCTCAAGTACAGTGCCCAGCTGGCACACCCTGCACTCCAGCTTTCTCTTCCGGGCACTTCTGGCCAGGTGGGTTTCCCGGGGGAACTCAGCTGCAGACATGATTTGGGAGGGTGTCGGAACCTTTCTTCTGTGCCCAGAAGAGTAGCTCTGAAACCCACCCGTGCTGGGACTGGAAGCTGTTCTTGGCTGCCTTTCTGGGTCATTCAGCTGCCCATTGTTTTCATACCCACACTCAACTCTCTTGAGCTGTGCCCAGTTTCAGCAACTCCGAGCAGGGTCACCAATTAAAGTAGGAAACAAAAAGTTTCCCGAGCCCATGTGGCCTCCAGCTCCCTCTGCTTCCTGTTGCTATTTGTGTGTGTGTGTTTTCTGCTTTTGATCGCTTGCTCCCACCATTCTCTGTGTTTGTCCTTCTTGACATCTTCATTATTCCTCATAGGCTTTGGTTTCCTCTCTCCTCTTTCCCTCTTTTACATGCCTGTGATTTCCAGCCCTTTAACCACACAAAATGAGGGGTGCCCCTTTTCCTGTCCCCTCGGGAGTCACTCCTCCCTCAGCATTTCAGAACAGAGCCATCACCTGCGGATCCAGGCGATGGCTCTCAGCCACTTCTCGCCCACAATGGGAGCTCTCAGAGCCGGGCAGCGAGGCCTGGGCCAGGTGCCAACATGCCACAGAGAGGCAGCTCGGCCGCGCAGAGGGAGTGTGAGCCTGGCAATCAGACCCTCGCAGAGCTGCCACCGACTTGCTGTGGGGTCTGGAGCAAGTCACTTGACCTCTGCTTAGCTCCTCATCCCTGAGAGGAAGTCAGGATGGCCTCCTGAGGATGCTGCAGAATTCCTAATGAGGGAGGACGCCTCAAGGCCCAGCCACAGACCTGTGGCCAGCTTTCTGTAGGGATGGTTTTGTGCACATTCTCTTACACACAGAAACACTCACTTGTGTTTACAAAAAATACATGTGCACACGTACAGACATGCAGGCACACACAAACACACATGTACTCAGACACAATCATAAATATTCATGTGCACATGGACATAGACATATGATCACACACAAGCATTCACAAATTCATTGATGCAAATGTCTAAATGCAAATGCAGGTCAACATGTGCCTTCTGAAACACATAAATATCCTCACACCCACACAAACACACACGTATGGACATATACACTTTTCCATACATGGACTTACCCATTCATGACTTAATCTCACACAAACATATGCACATAACGCGCATAAACAAAGATGTACACATTCATGCACAAAAGCATGTTCCCCACACAGGCTACACATAAGTTTGTGCATACAAATGGGATTCCCAATGAAACAAACATAAACTAAACAAAATTTCAACTTCTCTTCCTAAAAAGAAAATCTCTGGAATTTTGCCCAGTCTTTTCTCTCATTCAGCAATCAGCAACCAATGGTCCCTACGTGCTCCTCACTTCACAGGCACACGGTGGCAAATGTGGCCCCAGACCTGGAAGGACTTAGGGGCTGTTCCTGGAACGCAGACAAATCAATGGCTCAGAGCAGTAGAGAGTTTATGGAAGGGTTCATTCGAGGCACAAAAGATGGAATGGTGTCTCCCTCCTGGGGAGAAAGATCAAGGAAGGCTGCCTGGAGGAGAGCACTCTTTATCCGGTTAGTCCCACTGGGAACAGCATGGTATCAGTAAGCACTGTGCAGTCACTTAGTTGAACTTGGTTCATAGCCACAGAGCCACAGAGCCACAGCCAGCTCTGACTCTAGAAAGGCTTGTGGGACATGTGGCAAGGAGAAGGCCCACCAATTCTTTCTTCTCTGACGTGATCTCATGCATCTGCTGTGATCACAGTGGCCTGGTAGGTTCTCAGCCATTCCTGGGTCCAAGCACAGCATCCAAGAATCTTGTACCTAGATGAGCTAAAGCATGCAGTTAATATCTTCACATTTTTCTTCTGTACCCATGTATCTGTGGTGATAAACTGTGATGTGGCTTAGATGTGGTTTAAGTGTGTCTCCCCAAAGTTTCATGTGTCAGAGCCTTGGTCCTTAGTGTGCTATGTGGGAAGAGATGGAATCTTTAAGATACAGGGCCTAGTGGGAGGTCCTTAGGTCCCTAGAGGCATGCTTTCAGAAGGGATTACAGGTGTCCTGGGAGGGAGTTCTCATGAGAGTTACAAAATCCTGGACCTGGTCCCGTTTGGTCTCTTTTTGGCTTGAAGATGTGATTGTTTCCTTCCACACATGCTCCCACCACCTGCTGCATAATCCTGAAAAGAGCCTGCACCATGCTCTTTGGACTTTTGGGCTCCAAAATTGAAGTTAAATAAACCTCTTTTCTTTTTAAAGCTAGCCTGCCTCAGGTAAAGCATAGCAATGAAAAATAGTCCAATACAGATTGTAGTTTCTGAAAAGTATTGCAGTTATATTTCTGGTTCCATATATTCTCCTTGCTTTACCCCTATCAAGATGCAGAGTCTCTTATCCTTTCCTGAAACTGAGAATGGCTTTGTGACTGCCTCCATGGATAGAATGCATGACTTTGAGGTGCTCATGAAAGGGTACGGTTTCCTCATGGTTCTCTCTTTTTGAGACAGTGTCTTGGGATCCTGGTGCTTACATGCAAGAAATCCAGTGGTCCTAAAGCTGCTATGTTGGAGAGACCACGTGGAGAGACCAAGCAAGAAAAGAGAGGGAGGCTGGGGGAAGCCTTACTACCCCAGTCCAGCTGTTTGCATCTTTCTAGCCCAGGTGCCAGCTATGAGTGAAAGAGTCTGCTGATGACTCTATCCTAGACTTTGGGCTGCACAGCTGATGCTAAGAGGAGCAGAGATGCAAAGAAATGCTCTTCCCACTGAGATCTATCCAAATGGGCATGTTCATGAGCCAAAAATGACAAATCCAAAACCCAAAACAACAACAATAAAAACAAATGTTGGTGTTGGCTTAAGTCATGAAGATTTGCAGAGGTTTTTTATTCAGCAATAAACAACTGGGGCATCAGTTCAAGGAAATCTTCAGTCACATTTGTCCTTAAGGACTGAGACAAACCTTGAAAAATCTTGGCTAGTCTTGAAGGTGTTATTCAGATGGGCAACATATGTGAACTTTTGAAAATTTGTACTCCTACTGAAAACACAAGAGAAGAAAAATGTCAAGGATCCAGAATGCCTGTTCACATGCATGTGGCTTTATATAAACACATGATCATACAAGCCACCTGCTGTCTTGCCTCCTTATAAACTTGGCTTGTTTCCTTCCAGGTGTGTGTAGGATAGCCATCAGACATAAATCAGTATGTTTCCTGAATCCAGAGAGTCCAGTGAAATGAGAAGTGACCAGACTTGGCATGTTTGGGATTAGTCTTTGAGTCTACATTGGTTATTCTGTGAGGCTAGCTGACTTCTCCCATCAACAAAGTGGATCGTCCCTTACAACTGGGGATACCTAGAAGTTTTTGGGACAACACACTTACACCATATAACTAGGCCAACAATTCCTGTCCTACCTGCTCCATGATGCACTAAATGTCTTGTATATGAACAGAGCTGCTTTATAGTTCCTGGGGAAAGCTGAGAGACAAAGAACATGTTGACTTAAAAATACACGTTTAAAACCATCTCCAATCCATAGTGAATGGGCATTTTTGTAAAATGAAATAAAAATGAATTACTAGGAAAATGAAACAAAAATAGGTGTTAACAAACTCAAATTTATTATTAGATTTAATAGATCTCAAGTGATGTTTGTCAAATTGTATCAAAGTCTCTAAATGTTTGCCTTCCTTATCTCACTTATGTCCTTGCAGCCCAGCATAGGTGCCAGGGCCACACTCTGAATCACACAGGTCTGGAGAGCAGACAGGAGCCATTTTTATGGAGGCAGGTTTGGAAAGGCAAAGGTGTGAAGAAACAAGACATAAGCTTTGTGAGATCCAGGAGTGAAAAGCAAGAGAAGTGGGCAGTCTTCAGCAGGAGAAGCTCTAAGAGAGGGAAGTTGAGGTTCTGCAAACAATGACAGTTATTCACTTTTCGATTTTAGCCTGAGGTTGGTCTTAAGATCAGACAAGAGACTCCACTTGGAAAAGGGTAGAAGGAGCATGATTTATAACAACACTTGACATCTTGGCAGGGGCTGTTATTACATTTCCCTCAACTAAAAGTCATAGATGCCAAATAGGTTCCAAAGAGACTGGAATGCCCTCCAGGTATGTGACCAAGCACACAGTCCTCCTTCTATCATGTGGGTGCAGAGACCCATATCTGAATCTTGGAGTTGAGGAATTCTAAGAATGCGTCAGGGTCTGTATGTGGGCACGTGTGCATGCGTATGTGGTGGCGAGTGCCAGTCCAGGGTCTGCCAACCACCTGATCAACAGATATCCTTTCCTTCTCAGGTAGTGTCTGTTCTGACACATGTCAGGAATCCCAGGGAACCTTTATGTGTAGAACTGGTTGTTGCCTCATTGAATTTATTGGGGGACAGAATAACTACTGCTTGACCGCCTGGGCTGTGCAGGAAGATAGAACCTACACATTAATCACAGTGGACCTCAAGATATTTGCTTGTAAGCTACTTTAAACTTTTTCGATTATGAATTTAAGGATTTTCACCATTGATATTCTTTTCCACTCCTCTTGCATCCTGATACGCTTTCTTATATGAAAGCAAACAGCGTGGTCTTACCATTCCTATGCATTGACCTTATACTCTCTTATCATTATTGCATCTCAGTGCCTGCAACTCTTACTGATATTTTGCTACTACTTATAACAGTTTAGGATTATTGTAGAGTTTTGATTCCCTGAATATCTTAGGGGAGCATTGTGAGAATCTTGCATGATATTTGTATTTGTTTAAAAAATATGCATACCTTTTATTATTTATACTAAAGAAATGTTTTCATATATGTACAAGGAAGCAAGTGAAAGGAAATAAATTACATCAGTGTCTGGAGTACTACACATTTAGAAGTAACCTAAATATTCATCAAAAGTGGAATGGAAAAATAAGCTAAGGTTTACCCACACAATAGAATGCCATGTAATGGTTAAAAGGAGTGAGGCGGATCTGAGTAGGAACATAGAAAGATCTCAAGATGCATTGCCAAATGAGCAAGGTGATTTCCACATGATATATCCAGCATGATAATATTTCTGAAAGAAACAAAAATCCCCACAAAGTAAAAATCACCACTACATGTTTTCTAATGGTACACTTTTCATAGAAAATACTTTGTAATTCTACATCCAAAATGAATACAGTAGTTCTTCTGGATAGGAGGAGAGAAAATTGGAAGTAGAGGTGGTCAACAGTAACTTTCAATCTTATCTACAGTGCTTGTGGTATTTTTTTTTAAATGGGGAAATGTTACTCATATCTTATTTATGTACATGTTGAATAACTTTCATCTGAAATGTTTGGGACTAGAAATGCTTTGGAATTTGGATTTTTAAAAGATTTTGGAATAGTTGCAGTACCTAACGAGATATCTTGGGATTGGGACCAAATCTAAACATGAAATTGATTTATGCTTCATATACACCTTGGATACACAGTGTATAGGTAATTTTATATACTATTTTTAGTGCACCTGTGTTTTGACTGGAACTTGTTGCATGAGTTCAGGTGTGGATTTTTTCACTTGTGGTGACCTGGGTTCTCAAAAGATTTTGGCTTTTGGAGCATTTCAGATTTTGGAGTCAAAATAAAGACGAAGGAAGGGAAGGTGGCCAGACCATTTGCAAAGTGGTGCCCAAAGCTAGGGGCCATGACGCTCCAACAGCCAGAGCAACTAGTTGCAGCTCTGCTCTTCAACCAGCCCATGAGGCGATGGGCCTCTGGGGTCACTTGGACTGGTGGCCTACCAGGAGTTAAGAGGTAAGAGAAGGGGTTCTGGAGCCAAACCACCTGGCTTCAGATCCTTCAGCACCTTACAAGCTCTGTGACCCTGGGGGGAGATTATTCAACTTCTCAGTGCTTTAGTGTCCCTGAGTGTAAAATGGGCATCTCGTGGGGGTGTTGTAAAGATAAAATTGATTCGTACAACAAAACCTTTAAAATGGCTCCTGGTACAGAAAAATCTCCACGTAAATATTATCTATTACTATTAATATTTGAAACCTTATCCCCCTCCTCAGAAGATTCCCTGGGACTGAGATGTTTAACCTCCACTAAGGTCAAGCCCTCATTTGTGGTCACTGATGGCTGGAAGTTTTTAATGCTCTAGATTCCCTTCTAGATGGAAGGGAATGAGCAGCGTCATTGGAAGGATTGGGACTGAGTGGAACATTTTATTGTGCAATTGGAGGAAATTATGCACAGAGAAGAGAGTCTTCCTGGTGGCTACTCCCACTAGGAAGTTGGCAGCAGAGATGGCTGCCAACTCCCACCTCCCAATGCCTCGTGGGCACCCTTTCTATGGGCATCACACATGGCTCTGACAGAAGGAAGGAAGGTGGCAATGGCTAGGGGAACAACAGAATTCAAATTTTCATCAAAAGACTGGCTTATTCTATTTTGAAAAATGCACAAAAATCACTGGTCAGTGACAGACAAGGTAAGACAGTAGTGTCATAAAGCCTAGGTTTGTAATAGGCTATACCATCTAGGTTGTGAAAGTACATTTTGATGCTTATACAATGACAAAATGGCCTAATTATGAATTTCTTAGATGGTATACCTGTCATTAAGCGACACATGACTGTATTCTTTCAGCTCGGGCAACGTTTTCCATTCTTTGGAGTCGTCAGTTATTGCCATGATAATGGCACCGACAATGCCCCAGAGCAGACAGTGGGGAGCCGAAAGATGGGCATATATGTCCCTAGGACAGAGGGGAGGCACCTCTGCAGGAGGATAGGAGATTGAGATGTGCTCTTTCTAGGCAGGCAACTGCCCCCCGCTGGGGGGGAAATAACCCCCTCTCATCTTCAATATTGACCCGCAAAGAAAAAAAAAATCCATCTTAATACTTTCTCAGTAGATCATGAAGCCGTTTATTTAATATTATTTGGATAACAAGCCTCCACATGAATGGGATTCGAATGTCAGTTGTCTTAGGGGAAAAAAGATTTATTGGTTGGTAAATATTGAGAAAGAAAAGCTGATAAAGAACGGCTTCAGCTGCAGCTTCTGCCGGGAGCAGGAGAACAGGCCTGTGTTGTATTTTGGGGCCCTGGGAAGGCAAAAAATTGTGAATGTCTTTCTTTGTTGGTGGGTGTTAAAGTAGAGCCTGCTACAAATAATTTTTTATTTCTGTTCGCATAGATTTTAAATTATGTAGCTTCCCTACCTTGTTAAGTATTAAAGCAGTCTTGTTTAAGGAAAAGTCATTTAAATAATGAAGCTTATGTATCTTGTTTTCAGACATCAATATCTGGCTTTGAGTGGCACAAAGGGATAAAGGAATGTGGATTCAGAGCTTGCTGGGATGCTTGGCAATTCTAATTCCACCCCAGGCTGCAAATGGACACAAAACTGTTGTGACTGTTGAAGAAGAGAGAAGGCTGGGTGAGCACGTGGTGTTGGGAAATTGTATATTCTTCTTCGAGTTCTTCTGTTTCCGAATATTTAATCTTACTGTTCTCTTTTTCAGTGAAGGTCTCTTTAGTAAAGAATCTTTTTCCTGAAATTGCTCCAGGCAACACAGAAGCGGGATTCAGCAGCGCCCAGGCCCGGGAATGCAGGCTTTAGCAAGGCTCATGTGAGGATAGACTGCCATCTCGTGGTCATTTTGGTTTTCTACACCCCAGCCAACAGCTAGGCTGCAGAAAGTCAGAACCTGGGTTGAAAATGATGCTGGGCGCTTCTACTGCACTGCTTGGATGCCTTTAAAAATCACCCAGGAAATAGATGAGTACCCTCAATCCAAGGTAGGTTCCAGTGAACATTCTGTACCTTGTCGTTCTGTGGGCTGAACTAAAGTGAGGTGGAATTGTGGGGAAAATACAATTCCCTCGTGAGGAACATGTAATTACCAAATGTTTCCTGTGTTCCTGGCAGAGAGTTGGGGGAATAATGCCCAGGTTGAGGAAAGGAGAAGGTAACTTGTGTCAAGGGTCATTGAATGCCAGTTTATATGGGCAGAAGTGGCCAGAAGTAACCTGTGGTCTTTTGTCTAACAGGGCATCCAGTCAGCCCCTCAGACAAAGCCAGGCCTGAAGCAGGCAAGATCCACGGATCTGTGATTTATTTATTTTTCCAAAATTAAAATCTGATTATAAAAACATTAATGTTATGTTAAAAAAGGAATCAAACAACATATAATGTACAAAGAAGAAAATAAAAGATTGGAAGCCTTGACATCCTAGGCACCCATTGCTAGCCCTTAGTCAGCCAAACTTTCAGACAGCTCACCATGAATGCATACGAGTAGAAATTAAAAGACACTTTTTAATTTGGGGGAAGTGCAGAGGATTGAACTCAGGAGTACTCGGCCACTGAGCTGAGTATTTTATTTAGAGACAAGGTCTCACTGAGTTGCTTAGTGCCTCGCTTTTTCTGCGGCTGGCTTTGAACTCACCATCCTCCTGCCTCAGCCTCCCAAGTTGCTGGGATTATAGGTACGCACCACCATGCCTGGTTTAAAATACACGTTTATATGAGTGCAGTCAAACCTTGTACTCTATTCAGTAACCTGCTTCTTCATTCAACACTATGCCAAAGGCATCTTTCCAGGTCAATAAATACAGGTTGGCATCATTGTTTTTTAACAATTGCATAATAGCCAATGATAAGTAATATTGATTTGATTCCTGCTATGTGCTAAGCACTGTATTAAATGCATGAGTGATCTTACATAATCTCACAGTAACTCTACAAGTAGAGATTTTTATTATGCCCATTACACAGATGAGGAGACTGAGACATGAGGAAATTAATCAGCACCACCATGGTGTCTAACTTTAGAGTCCATGTTCTTAACCACTTGGCTAGAGATACTCCATCATTTACATACCAGTTTTCCTGATGGACATTAAATTGTTTCCATTTTTGGGGCATAAAACATAAGACTGCAATGAAATGTTAGGGCATATACATCTTTGTACACTAGTGAATGTTCCTCTTTAAGTGAATCTAAAAGTGCATTGTCTGAGTCACAGTATTTGCTCCATTTATACTTTGATGAGTCCAGCTTCCCTCCAGACAGGTTTACCAACTCATATACCCCACCAGCTGTATATGAGGAATTCCAGTACCTCATGTCCTGCCAATACTAAGCTTTTTCATCATTTTTTCTTTTTTTCTCTGCTTTTTTTTTTAAATAGCCTTTGAAAAAGTAGAAAGAATAAGTACAACATGTCCCTTTAAACACTTTACCTATTATATATGCATCAATTGCTAACCATTTGCTACATTTGCTTTCTCTCTCATTCTGTATTCATTTTTATTAAGCTTTAGAGTTAGAGACATCATTACATTCAATGCCTAAATATTTCACCACACTCCTTTTAAGAAAAAAGACATGCTTATGTATTAGCATAATATAACCATTATACTTGGGAGGCATTACATTGATAAACTACAGTTTTCCAACACAAAATCCACATCAAATTACAAAATATTTTCTGAGTGCAGTGGTGCATGCTTGTAGTCCCAATTGCTGAGGAGGCTGAGGCTAGGGGGATTGCAAATTCAAGGCCAATTTAGCAAGATTCTCAGCAATTTAGTGAGACCTTGTCTCATAAGCAAATATAAGAAAGACTGAGGATATAGTTCAGTGGTAAAGCACCTCTGGGTTCCATTTCCAATACTAAAAAAAAAATTACAGAATCTTTAATAGCTCTCTGTTTTAATCCAGAATAGAATTCAGGTTCATATCAAGTTTTGTAGTCATGTCTCTTTATCTCCTTTAATCCAGATCCATTCTCCAGTCTCTGTGGTCTTTCATGACCTTGGTAGCTTGAAGAGTACTGTAGATTGGATCCTAAGTGGCCCTGTTGAAGACGTGATCTCTGTGTGGTGTGTGGGAGGTTGTAGAACCTTTAAGAGATGGGAAGTAGTGGAAGGCCTTTAGGTCATTGAGTATGTCATCTGGAAAGGATTACGGGACCCTGGTCTCTTCCTCTTTTTCTCTGTTGCTTCCTAGACATTAGGGGAGTGATTTTGCTTCATGTGGAGCGAAATCTGATTCCTTTCATTTAGAAAGTCTTGGTGATTCATCTATCCTCTAATTTTTCACTTTGATAGGTAGATAATCCCAAATTTGGCCGGTGGTAGCACCTTTGAGTTGAACCTGTGTCCTCAGAACACTTTCTTGCTTACTGGCATAGTGAGATGCTCCAGGTTCATCTTGCACTTTCAAGATGGAAAAACCTGGGCCTGGAATCAGTCATTTCTCCAAGAGCCCACCTGTCTTTGTTTATATGTTTATTTAATCTCTCTTACTGTTACTAGTTTTCAAGTTCTTCTGTAATACAATTGACATTTTTGGTATATAGTTCCAGGAATTTTAGCACATGTAGATTTATGAAACTACCACTGCAATAGAGATACAGAACAACTCCAAATCATCAAATTATACACCTCAAAGATATACAAGTTGTAATTATTAAGCATTTCTCCATAAAATTGGAAGAAAAAAAAAAGATACCCAACAGTCCTGTTATGCTCAGAAATTGTTCCATGTGCCTGTCTTTCCTCTTCCCTGACAACTGCTGCTCTTGTTTCCATCTTTATAATTTTGCCTTTTCTAGAATGTTATGAAGTATGAAATCACACAACATGCATCTTTTGAATCTGGCTTCTTTCATTTAGGATATCTTTGAGATTCATCCATCTCAGGTTGCTGCTTCAGGAAGGAGCTGCCACTGCCTGGACAAAGAGTCATTGTGAAATGATGTAGACAGGAACAGGAAGTACTCAGAAAATGGAGGTACTCAGGTACAGGAAGTGCTCAGAAAGAGGAAGTACCAGGAGCAGGAAGGGACAGAGACCTTTTCTCTCCTTCAGCCTTGGTTTCCCTCTATTAACCCCTGTTGACTGATCCCAGTGGAAAGCAGCTTGACTGAACCAGAAACTAAAGGCAGAATCTCAACGCTAGCATCACAAACTGAGAATAGAACAATGGGTTTAGAACCTACAAGAGCTTAATAACTGCATTGTTCTTTGGATATATTTGAATGACTGCATAACTTTGCATTCAATAGAAGAACAAGCTTTTACCTTCTTTCAGAATTTATTACCAGTCTCTAATTGCTCTTTCATTGGGTAATTCTTATTGATGCCAGACCCACCTACCTTCCCTCCCTCCCTCTTTCTTTCTCTTCCCCTCTCTGTTTCCTCCCTCCCTTCCTCTCACTTTCTCTCTCTCTCTCTCTCTCTCTCTCTCTCTCTCTCTCTCTCTCTCCTGTTCCTTCCTTTACTTTCTTTAGTTCTTTCCTCTTTGTGGATCATTTCTAACTACTAAAATAATTAGGCCTCAAGAAACCTCTGGGACAACCTGGCATTGTCAAGTGTTTCTACCACCTCAATCTCTACTCCTTTCTGAACTTCCCTGTGCCCTTTTGGGGGTATTGCAAGTTTCAGGGACAGTGACATTACATGTTTAATGGTACTCCTTAACACATTGCATCCCAGACCAAGATTCAGAAGCTCAGACTATATCGTTGGGTAAAGCATATGAATTATTTCAGTCTCAGTTTTCCTAAAATGGGAATGAGAGAATATGGTCGTCACCCATCTCATGTAAGTAGTATTAAGATACAAATGAGACACAAGACAGGTAAGTGATTTAAAAGCTTTTGGATATTTCTAGGAAAAGTTTGCTGACAGAACTAATTTCTTCTGAAACTCCATCAGAAAAAACAATGCTCTCAGGGAGTCTTTAGAGGGGCTGTAAATTTGTCTGTTTTCTCCCCATGACTGTGCCACTCACAGAGAAAATAGTGGGACAGGCAACTCCAACGGCCCAGGAGTTGAGCAGTGCACATCTTGCACAGCCAGATATAATAGACCTTGTACCTCTGAAGATAGGGGTCTGAAATCAATTTCATTGAGCTAGATTCAAGGAATTGGAAGGGCGTGTTCCTTCTGGAGGGTCTAAGGAATAAGTTCCTTTGCCTTTTTTGGCTTCTAGAGGTGCATGTATTTCTGGGTTTGTAATCCTTTCCTCTTTTTGTCAAAGGTCCTCATTCCAATTTCTGTTTCTGGTGTCATACGGTCTTCTTTCTCTTTTGACCTTCTTGTCTCCCTCTTATAAGACACTGATGATTACATTTAAGCCTTTTCCTGGATAATCCAGGCTAATCTCATCTCAAGATCCTTAACTTAATCTGAAAAGTTCCTTTTGTTACATACTGTTCTGGAGATTAAGGAACGGATATCTCTGGGGGGGCCATTATTCAGTCTATCACACATCAGGTTACAACATGATGGGTAGAAATGGGCCTATGAGGAGTCACATCATCACTGGGGTCAAAAAAAGTAGATGGATAGATGGTGGATAGATGGGTAGGTAGATAGATAATAGAGAATATAAACCCAGATTTAGAAAGGACTTGAACTTTGCAATGTCAACCAGAAGGTAATGGAGCCTGTGTACAAACTAGTGAAGGAAAATGATCTCCAGCTAGAATCCGACTGTGAGCTATACTACTGCCAATCAGGTGTGACAGCAGATGAAAGACATCAGCATGTAAACAAAGTCCCCAAAGCTACTTTTGTGTTCCATTAAAATCAGGGAGTGAACCAAGAAAAAGGAGGATAGGAGGTGTGGGAATTAGGAGATCATATAGGAGGTCGCTGAGTGACAGCAGCCCTGGGAAAAGGGCTATCACGTCTGGCTATGCAGGACGTGCGCTGCTCAGGAAGTGCCATTATCATTATTTTCTCTGTAAGTGGCACAGACATAGAAGGAAATCAAACCAATTCAGAGCCCCTCTGATGGTTCCCTAAGAGCTGTCCTTAGGAAACTGAAATCAAGGGAAGGGATTTAGCCAGTGGATAGAATTTGTGAGTGAATTAATGATAAGTACACAGAAATCTAAGGAAATCAAAAGGAAATACTAACTTTAGGATGCTAACAACTATGAAAATCAAACCATAATATCTCAGTTCTGAGGAGTATTTATGAAGTCACAATAATTTAAGCAGTAATCATCAATCTACTGTAAATTTTGAAATACTTACCTTGTGGGGTCAGGGTTGTGGGAAAGTGGTGTGCCTGTGTGTAGAGATGTGAGGTGAAAAATCAAGAAGTAGGAATACAAAATTATTATCTAAGGGAAGACAGTAAATGCCCAAATTTTTAGTGAGTATCTGGGAAGGGGTGGAGAAGTTGGGGCCATTATATTTTATAACTAGTCTTGAAGTGTTAGACTATTTAAAAATTTTTTTTTATTTTTACAGACTGCATTTTGATTCATTGTTCACAAAGGGGTGCATCATTTTGTTTCTATGCTAGTGCATTATAGTTATACCTAGAAGCATGGTTCATTTTGACGTGTAGTCATACATACATGGAATATAATTTTCTCCATTTCAGTCCCCTCTTCCCTCCTCCTGTTTCCCTTCCTCTACTCTACTGGTGTTCCTTCTATTTATTTATTGTTTTTTAAAAATTGGTGCTTTATATTCCCTGTGGTGTATTCATATCTATGCATAACATAATGTGGTCAATTTCATTTGGCAGTTCCTTCCTTTTTCCCATCCCTTCTCCCTCCCCTTCAATCCTCTTCCTCTACTTCACTGATCTCTCTTCTATTTTCAGGAATTCCCTCAGCCTTTCCCCACCCATATTTTGCTCATTTTCTTTCTGAAAATGAAAGGAAACAGTTGACCTGTTAGATTCCTTAAACTGTATGCATTTGTAACATTGCTCAAAATATAAACTGCTAAAAGTTTTAAAATTCTCTTGACTCTGGACAAGCCATTTAATCTGTAATTGTGTAGGTGTGTGTGTGTGTGATGTCGACAGAGACATGAGTTAAAGAGTGAAGAGTTATAGAGGAAAAGCTACTGTTAAGTATATCATTGGTATTACTGTGAGCCCAATGTTTATTGCCATGGTATTCTAGACCTCTCTGCTGATGGATGTTTAAAGCTCACTATGCACAGAATTGTTGTTTGAATCAGAGCAGCAAAACCGGGTCCTTCGTATACACCATTTAGCACCCTGCACATAGATGTTGGGTTTCTGTTGCTAAGACTGAAGTTTTAGATTTAGACTAATATGAAAGTCTCCTGTGCACAGAGGAGTCAGAGACCAAATATTTGTGTAGATGTTCCTCTGGAACCTGTCCCTCCAGCATACAGACTATTGTCCAAGCACTGGACACAGCACAGGTTCTGAAAAGTACTGGGGTTGAGAATCAGACTCACAAGTGTTCAAAACTCTGCTGGGTCCTAGATGTGATCTTGGCATATTTCAGTCTTGACTGAACCTTATATTTCTTTTTTGAGCATTAAATGAAATTGTGTGAGTACGCCAGCTTGAATAGTGTTCCCCAAAATTCACATCTGCTTAGAACTTCAGAATGTGACCTTCTTTAGGAATAGAGTAGATATCAGATGTAACAAGGCAGGATGAAGTCATACTGGATCCTAATACAAAGGGTCCTAAGTCCCATAACCAGTGTCCTTGTATGTACAGGAGACAGAGATACAAATCCACAGGAAAGGCAACCACGGAAGTAGAGGCAGAGAATGAAGTGATGTGTCCACAAGTCAAGAAGCAGGAGAGAGGCAGAATTTCCAGAAGGGACCAACTCTGCCAACACCTTGATTTTGGGCTTCTTACCTCCAGAACTGTGAGAAAATAAATTTCCATTGTTCTCAGCCACCCAGGCCTGGGTAATTTGTTATGGCAGCCCTGAAGTAGCACAGCACATAACAAGCCCAAATGGGGTCAGGCCAGTGTAGATATGGGGTTGCTGTTTGCTCCCCTCTTATTTCTAGGTTTGATAGCCCTGATATTGCTCATGAGCAGAAGTTAACAGCCAGGCATCCTTGATGGCCTTGTTAGTTAGCATCTTTCACTATAACAAATACCAGAGTCAATCAACTTAAAATAAGAAAAAGTTTGTTTTGGCTCACAGTTTGGGAGATTCCAGTTCATGAACAGATGGACACATTGCTTTTTAGGGCTCTGGTCAGGAGGGCAGCAGCATGCCATGATGGGAGAGCATGGTGAAATGAAAGAAAGGAAGGGGCTAGAGTCCAATGGTCTTCTTCAAGGTCATGGCCCCAGTGATCAGAAGATGTCCCACTAGGCCACACCTATTAAAGTTTCTACCATCTCTCAGTAGTGACACACTATAGACCTTTGAGGACATTTAGGATTCAAACTATAGTAATGGCTTATGGAATCCTGTCCATGCACCGTGGCTGAGGAAAAGGAAGGAGTTTTCTGGTCCTGGAGATGAGGCATATGCTTGGCTGTTGGAGAAAGATCAGAGAATACTTGTGTGGAGGTGATGATGCCAAGTATTCAACACAGCTTTGCGGATGAACACTGACAATCAGGAGGTCGTTATTTCATTTTGAAAACAGTTAGCCATCAACGCATCTCCTGAGGGCAGGAAAACTTGACCTGCCTCAGCCCATTCCTGATACTGAGGCCTGGAGTGGCATAGATGGCTCTGGATGCTCTTTTAGAAATGTGGTTTCCTGAAGACGTGTTGAGGATCATATCTCTGGTTTTGATGAGCCATGGCTTGACAGGTTTGTCATTGCCTAATCAGAATGTGGGGGTGCAAGAATTGGAACAGGAAGGCCTGGCACTTACACAGAGCCAACCCCACAGACATTCAAGGTGGGCTGCACTGCTCTTCCTTCTCCCAACATCTGAGAAACCTGGTAAATATCTACCATCATCTGCAGGTGTGGTGGTGCACACCTGTGATCCCAAGCAACTAGGGAGGCAGAGGCAGGTGGATTGCACATTCTAGGCTAGCCTGGACGATTTAATGAGACCCTGTCTTGAAACAAAAATAAAAAGGGTTGGGATGCAGTTCAGTGATAAGAGTGCTTGTCTAGCTTGTACTAGGCGCTGGATTAAAAAATAAATAAAATCCTCCATCATTACCCCTCATATGTATCTTTGTGTCTCTTTAACCACATTATTATATCTTCAGGGAGTGTAAGCAACATGGGTTTAAAAATTTGAAAAAGAATATACTGGATTCAAGAATAACCCATGGCACCTCCTGTCTGTGTGATTCTGAGCAAGTTACTTCATCTCTCTGGTTCTTTATTTCATCATCTGTAGAATGGGGATATTAATCACTTCCTAGGTACTGCAAAAACTGTTTGGTAAGGTACTAAGGGAAAGGAAAAAAAATTAACATTTAAAGAGCACCTCCCAAGTATCAGGCACACAGTTGCTGCAGTGATAATTGCCTTCAGCATACTTTCCTCTTCACATTGATGTGGGGGTTTAGACCTTATGGCCTCTTCTAAGGAAAAAGAAGCTGAAGGTTGAAGGTAGACCAATTGCCTAAATCACTCAAGAGTAGAAATATATAAAGATGTTTCAATGGCACAGTCACTGTTTAGATGATAGGGATTTCTCAACAAACAAGGAATTACATTCCATGGGTGAAAAATGAATCAAAAAGACATTAATGAATAAATCAGATAATTACAGTAAAATCGCTATGAAAAAGAAATAACAGGTGATGTAACAGAGAGAACCTAAAGGTGGGGTCATTTCAAATTGAGGGATCAAAAAAGGCCTCTTTGAAGAACTGCATTTGCACTGAGATCTAAACAAGAAGCATCCAATCATGTGAAGATTGCAGGGAAAAGCATCCAGGAGATGGGAAGAGCAAGTACAAAATCTCCAGTGGGATCATGAGGTTTGTGTATATCAGAGCAGAAAAACTACAGCAAATGTAACATTTTGAGCAAAAGTGTGTGTGTGTGTGTGTGTGTACGTGTGTGTGTGTGTGTGTGTGTGTGAGAGAGAGAGAGAGAGAGAGAGAGAGAGAGAGAGAGAGAGAGAGTGAGAGACAGAGAAATGTTGTAGAATGTTATGATGTTATGATTTATGCAGCAATGCTCAGAGGGAGGTATTTGGAGAAGTGATTGGATGATGAGGACTCTGACCTCATCAGTGGATTAAACCATCAAGGGATTCATAGCTGAATGGATTATTGTGAGGTAGTGGAAACTGTTAGGAAGCAGAACCTGGGTGGAGGGAGTGAGTCCCTGGGTGTGCACCCTTGGGGACTATATCTTATCCATTACCCACTTCCTTTCCTTTTGCTTCCACACAGCCATGGTGTGACCAGCCACATCCTCCTGCCATGATGTTTCTGTCTCAAAACAGACCTAAAAGCAATAGAGTCAACTGACTATGGACTGAAATCTCTCAAACCGCCAGCCCAAATCAATCTTCCCCTTTTCTTTTCTTTTTTTTTTTTTTTTTTTTTTTGCGGTGCTGGGGTTTAGAACCCAGGGCCTTGTGCTTGCAAGGCAAGCACTCTACCAACTAAGCTAGCCCCAGCCCATTCTTCCCCCTTTAAAGTTGTTTTTCTCAGGTATTTTGTCACAGTGATGAAAAGTTAACACACAGAAGATGAGGGTACTGAGGTGTACAGGCCATTTGTGAAACTTCAAGTTTAAGGCAAGGAGACAAATGAATTTGAGATGCATTGGGAAGTCTGTGGACAAGTGGAGGCAGAGGAATTACTCCATCTTCCACTCTTGATATGGCTATTATTATGTAATTTTGCATTTGTCAGACATCGTCATGCTTTGTAACCATTGAAGGAAACCAGTGAGCTGGTGGGAAGAATGTGAACCTGGGTTCTCTCAGATCACACACTATCTTGTTTGTGTATATCATACACTATCTTGTTTCCTCTCACCAACTTTCAGCATTGGGGTGGCTTTAAAGATAGGGATGGCTATGAGGAAAAAAATAAGAACAAAATCCCTTCTTCCTGCTCAATTGGACTAATCATCAAATCAGGCAGCAGTTGATCACCGAGGAAGCCTTTCTTGAAAATCTCTCAGAGCAAGAGTCAACTATGTGGTCTATTCCACAGCCAAACAGTTCTGCTGCTGTAAACCAGAGCCCTCTATCCTCTACCTGCCAGGGTGTGCTTTCCCTGCCGATAACAGACGCACAGAATTTCAGAACCTCCCCTTCTAAGACTTTCATCGATTTTCTACTGAGAACAAATACATAAAGAATATAAATAAAAATAATTTAAAAACTAAAGAAACAGTTTTGCACAGTAAGTATTTTTGTAAAGTATTCCTATGTAATAATTGATGACTATGTGTAATAGATTTTATTTTTAATTTGTATTAGAGGAACAGAATCAGCAGGAAGTATGATTATTAAAAGGGGATTTATTGGGACTGGGAGACAGCTCAGTTGGTAGAGTGCTTGCCTTACAAGCACAAGGCCCTGGGTTCGATCCCCAGCATCTCAAAAAAAAAAAAAACAAAAAAACAAAAAAACAAAAAAACAGGGGATTTATTAGATTGACTTACACAATCAGAAGTTGGAAAGTCCACAATAGCCACCTGTAGGCTAGAAGAACCAGAGCTGGAAGAACCAGTAGATGCACACAGTCCAAGAGGCGAAAGCCCCAGAACAAGAGGGATCAACAATACTACCCTAGTCCAAGACCAAGGCTTCTGAAAACTACCTGGAGAATCACTGGCAGAGTCCGTTTTGAAAGAGTGAAGAAGCAAGAGTCTGATATCCTCAGACAATCGAAGCAGCAATCAAGAGCCTGTTCAAGAAGGGTTGAACTTGCATCTGCATCTGCTTCCTTGTTCTTCCAACTTTTATTTCATCCAAGCCACCATACCATTGGGCAGTGCTGCCCACGCTTAGGAGTGAGGGTCTCTACTTCAGTTCACTATCCCACATTCCAGTCATTCCCAGACACACCCTCATGGATACACCCAGGAGCCTCTTAATCATCAGCATCTCTTAATCCAATCAAGGTGATAATTCAAATTAACCATTACATAATTGATGAAGCATTATGTTAAAATTAAGCATAGAAAACTTCAGAAGTCATATTTTGCCAAAATGGTTAAAATTAAGTATGTGCCTACTTCTGTTTCCCTTTATTTACCTTCTCTGAGAGATAACCACTATCTCAAATTTTACAGAAGTCTAAAATTGTTCCTTCTCCTTTTAAAGAGTTTCCTTCCATATTTTTTGGTTTGAAAATTTTTAAACTTAATAGAAAAGTTGCAGAATAGTACAATAAATACCCACTTACCCTTCCTTGATTTGCCAGTTGTTAACATTTTGTTCCATTTTTTTGTTATCTATTTATCTATCTATCCATCCATCCTTTATCTATCGCATCTATCCTATCACATCTATCTCATCTATTGCATCAATTTTATCTATAATTTATCTATCACATCTATCCTATTTATCTGTCGCGTCTATCCTAACCTATCTATCCATCCTATGTATCTATGTGTCTATCTTTCTTAGTCCATTTTGTGATGCTATAAAATCATACCACAGACTGTCTAATTCATAAGCAAAATGTTCACTTGGCTTATTGTTCTGGAGGTTGGGAAGTTCATGATGTAGGAGCTGCACATGGCTAGGGGCTTCTTGCCACATCATCCCATGGTGGAAGGCAAGGCAGGAGACCAGGAATGAGAGACAGAGACTGAGGGGGTGGTGCTGAACTCACTTTTATAACAAACCCACTTTTGTGATAACAAATGTGCTCCCACAATAATGGCACTAACCCATTCATGAAGGCAGAGTCCTCATGGCATAGTCACCTGCTAAAGTCCCCACTTTTCAATACTGTTGCATTATGAATTAAGTTTCCAACACCCCAAATTTGGGGGGGGACAGTCAAACCATAGTACTACGTGTCTCTCATTTGCCAAAATATATCATATCATATCATATCATGTCACATCATCATCAATCTGTTTTTGTTGAACCCATTTAAGATGTAGTCACACATGTACAACCTTTCATTTGTAAGTGTTCTATACATCTCTTAAGATGAAGGACATTTGCCTACATCAAAATCAGAAAATTCAGTATGGTGTGACACTATTATCTAATATATAGTCTGTATTCAAATCCTTCTGTTGTCCCAATGCAGTGCTTTGTAGCTGTTTCTCTGTTTCCTTGTTTCAGGGTCGCATATTCCATCTTTTTTCCTGTCTCTTTAGCCTCCATTACTCTAGAACAGTTCTTCAGCCTTGTTTCCCCATGCACTGACAATTTTGAAAAGTCCAGGCCTGTTGTTTTCAGAATGTCCCTCAATTTGGATTTGTCTGATGGTTTCCTCATGAGTAGGTTCAGAATAATAAAGAAATCACCTTTTAAAGCCCCTTTAAAGGCTTCACACTGAATGAAATCTGCTCTCAATTTGCTTTGACACCAGGGACTTTATTGCATAGGGGAATTGAGCTGGTATGGGAAAATCCACCTCTGGAACAGATTTGAGCTAAGCTAAGCTGAGTAAGGCTGGTAGCTGAATTGTATGTTTGACACTTCAATTGAGCTGCCAGGGCACTCAGAGATCTCTGTTACAGCTTGAGTTAACTCTTTATTCCCATTCATCTCTGCCGTGTGCCTTCCCAAACCAGAGCTCTGCTCTGCTCCAGATTACTGAGGGCATCGTTCATGAGGAATCACCAAAAAGAGGCCTGGGAGCCAGCAAGTTGGGCCCCATGACTGGCAGATGCTCACCACATCAGCTGCTGGGACAGAGGCCAGCAAAGTGAAAAGGCATGTGGAATCCCAATAGGCAAAAAGCAATTTCCTGCACCAAGGCTTGGCCAGGAGACTGCAGTTTTACACCTCCTATATTCAAAGACTGTGGGGAGTTTGAAGGAAGGACTTGAGCCTAATGCTTCATTTCCAAAGGCCCAGCAGCCAGAAACCTTTGTGCCCTGCCCAGGCAAGAGGTACTACTTCTAATCCATAAGTGTCCAGGGCTCTGCAGTTCTCCTGGGGGCAGCTCTGGCATAGGAACCAGATCCCAACTCATAGGTCTCAGGGTCTCACACTAGGTGGCACAATTTAGCTGTAGGTCTTGTCAAGCAGAATTCTCCACATTTTCCCCACTAAAGAGTTTCCTATATTCCTGTTTTTATCTATCTCAGAAGGAATGTTGGGGAGGTGGGAAGGAGGAGAGAGACCTGCAAAATTCCTTGTTGCATCTTTGGCATTAGAAGTATGAGCTCCCCTTTCCATCCTCCACTTCCTGGAGACCGTGCTTGAGACATTGGCTCCTCTGGATGAGTCCACTTAGACACAAGAACTTTTTGCTAATGTGGGTCGACCAGAAGGACAAAAGTTCCAGAACTGTGTCCACTCACTGCTGTGCCATCCCATGGCTTAACCTTTTCCAGCTTTGGTCTTCTTAGCAGAAAAATTGAGATAATATTCACAGAACCCCCAAGAGAATGGCTTCAGACAATCATACATACTCTTAGAATAACAGAGGTTAATATCCTGAGATCCACCCAGAGCCCTCAAGAAATCTGCAGGTACAATTCAAGGGACTGACAGACTTGGATAAGAAATAAAATTACATCTTTACTTTCCATAAAAATCTCCCAGCAACTCACTTCAGGGTATTGTTTGCAACTAATCTTGAGCCATCCATGTCTCCAAAAATGGTACTTACTCTCAAATTTCATCCTTATAGGTGAATTTTGTGGGTCCAACATCTCATGGGAATTTACTATGTTGGTCGAGCTTTAAGCATGTAACATGTACCTTGTACTACAGTGGCCCTCATTCACAGTTTGCTTTCCAAGATTTCAGTCAATCTCAGTCCAAAAATGTTACAAGGAAAATTCCAGAAATGAGCAATTTATAAGTTTTAAATTATGTACCATTCCAATTAGTGTGATGAAATCTCAGCTGTGCTGCTCCAACTCACCTGGGACATGACTTGTTCCATTGTTTAGTGCATTCACCCTTTATCCATTCATCAGTCACTTGACCATCTCAGTTATCAGATCTACTGTTGTGGTATTACAGTGCCCGTGTTCCAGTAATCCCTTTAAAGGGCAATAGTAGTGATGCACAGGAGGCACCAGTGCATAAAAATGTGATGCTGTATGGCAAAGCTGCAGGACATATAGGGAAAATACATTATATGCAGGGTTCCGTACTATCTGCAGTTTCAGGCATTGACTACAATCTTGGATTGCACACTCCACAGATAAGGCAGGACTACTGAAGCTATATTTATCTTATTTAATCTTACCCCTTCAAGTAGTAAATGTTACACCATTCTACAAATAAGGGCATTGAACTCAAAGAGGTTTGCAACTTGCTCCCAGTCCTTTGCATAGAAGGAAGAGGAATGAAACTTCTCTGTGATGGTCTGTGTGACAGGTAGTCTTTAAAGATGGCACCTATAATTCCTCCCTGCCATGTAGGCTCATATTCCATTAATGGAGTCTGTCTTGGTGGAGTCTGTCTCTCTCCCCCTTAAATCTCGACTGGTCTATGACTTGCTTTGACCAGTGGAATGAGTTAGCAATGACACTGTGTCAGTGCCAAGCAGAACTTTTGGGAGATCTGGGAATTTCTGCTTTTGCTTTCCTGGAACTGGGCTACCAGGTTGTAAGGAAGTTCAGGTGATACTGAGAGACAGGAGCCATGAGACAAGTTCTTGGAGGACGAGACACCACATAAAGAGTGAGGCTGCCTTCCAGGCCTGCCCAGCTAAATACCTGAGTGACTATAGCTGACACAATGTGGAGTAGAAAAATCCCCCGGTCAACCCTCAGAATGGAGAGACATAATAAATTGTTGTCTACATTCAATAGTTTGTTTTAACTCAATAATCAATTGTTGTTTTAAATCAGAGCATTTTTGGAGTAGTTAGTTGCACAGTGATAAACAACTAGAGTTTGCCCATCATTTTTCACTGAAAATTAACTGCTTGTGGCCAATAGTCAACTCTGAAGTTTTTCAAAACAACAAACAATTGGGTTATTTTCTTCCAGGAGCAGTGACAGGATCCTTGTCTTCTGAGAAATATCGGTGTTCACTTGTGTCTCTGCAAACTGTTCTAACCAGACTTTGGCGGGAGGTGGTTAGTGGTAGTGGCTTGAACTCAGAGCGGAAAATTTCCATGCAAGTCCTCTGCTTTTGGTGGGTTGGAACAGTTTGCTTTGTACTTTAAGTAACGCTTGTGTTTTCTGGGGATAGTTTATTGTATCATGTGAGGTTCTAATGCAGTGGTGTCCTTATGCTGATGCAATGTGAATAGAAAGGATGGGCTGGAGACATTAGGAAGGTCTAGATGAGACTTGCTTGGCAAGGAGTTGTATTTTAAGCCCTGACAAGGACAGGTGATCTAACAGCTATGTCATGGATAAAAATTTTGTTGAAATGAGGTGCGTTGGAAGGTGGGCCTAGAATGGTGGTTTTCTCAGAAAGTAGCTTACTTCTCTATAACCATTTGATTTGTAGGGGAGGGTGTCAAACCTGTTCTTATGTTTTTAGTACAAATGCTGGTGCCAGGTCTGAGGTCCCTAAGCCAACTTTGATGAAGGATGAGAAGACAGAGTCAAGATGCAAAATGCAAAATCATTTCTCAGGCATCCTATGTCTACCCGATGGCTTTTCTTGAGCATTTTTCTAGTCCCCAAAAACCTCTTGGAAACTCAGATGGAAGAACATACCCTCAAACACATTGCTCATTTTTGTTTCCTCCAGGAGCCAATAGGTGGTGGTAACGGGCCAGCAAAGGAGCATCTAGTAGTTGAGTTCAGACTCCTTGTCAATGCGATGAGAGCAGCTCTGTGATTGGAGTGAAAAAATGCATCAGAGAAGAATTGTAAGTCCAAATGCCTGTGAGGTAGACACTAACTGCTCAAAATTGGCTTAGTGAGGATGCCATTTTTCATGGCTTGCCCATTCCCTTTAGCTAGGATTTCAATCAACCTATTATCTGGGCTATACAGTTGGAGTAGTTAGGCTGCATCTGAGCATTCACTGTATTGTGTGCAATCTTCAGGGTTTACCAAGAATGTGCTAGATGTGGTCTTTGCTCTGGTAGGGGCTGGAAGTTTCTTTAATATATGGTTCAAGCCCAGAAGGAGGCACAAACATGCAGACGGCCAAAAGGGTATAGACACAAATAATCCCATACATGGTGACTGTTAGGGAATGTGGAGGTAGAAAAGATGAGATATATGATTGGGAAATTGGATAAGGAGGGATGGATGTGAGGCTGGGCTACTCAGGAAAGATATGACGAAGGTGTGAAATCTGGGGGGAATTTGGAAGAAGACAGGAGAGGTGGTGGGAAAAGATATCATGAAGCAGGAGGAAGCATTGCAAGGTCTAAGAGTGATGGAACTTTGATCATTTTGATCAGGTAGAAGATGAGAAATTTGGGGCCAGTGCAGCTAGCTGATAGGATATGGTGACCAGGAGCTTAAGATGAGAAACTTCCAGTGGGGTGTCTCCTGTGCATTTGGTACTGGCCATGCCAGCATGGATAATCTGAGTGTCAGTGGTATGCCAGATTCGGAGGCACTAACAGGGTTTCACTTGTGTGACATGTTCTATCCAATATTCCTGTTCCTTTCAGCTTTCTGGAGCTTTCTAGATTAAAATCTTTATTAGCAAAGGTGGCACCACAAAAACTATATCATTGTCCCTAGGGAGTCTTCTGTAGCTCCTTCTCCAATCCCTGTAAATCCTTTATTTGATGTGATTCTGCAAATATTTGGTGTGCTCTATAAATCTTTTATTGGGTGTGATTTACACAGAAACACACCGTGAAAAACCCCACTGGACTGACAGGACCAAAGACATCCCAATTTGGGGAGAAGTAATATTTTTTAAATAATATCTTTCAAGGATTTTTGATCACGGGTCATGCACAAAAATACATTTTATATGTAACCCAGTTTATAATGCATTATGTTATAATGCATAATTTATAACTGAAATAAAAATTACAAACTTTGTCATATTCTATTTAAAACAATGCTGGAAGTGGCATACTAAATTGATCTGCTGATGCAAGAAATTCTCTTTTTTAGTTTGTATTCTCTCCCAGAAAGATACCTCTGGATTATCTTCTAAAAATAGAAGCTCTCGCTGCTTCAGAGACCCCCATAATTTGCTTTTGGTTATGATTTGAAAAAAAGTGGGACAGAAGTTTATTTATTGTTGCAACCTTTATAAGAAAAATCTAGGCAGATTGAAAGACCTGTGACAAAATCAACATCAGAGAACTTAAAAACATTTTATTTACTCACGTGGAGTTAATGTGATTATTTATTTGGCAGTTATTACCTTTGCTGGCTATATTTGGGGAGGGCTTTCCCCGTCCACCAATTATATTTCAGAACTCTTAATTTCAAGAAGCAGGCAGCTCAGTGAAAAGTGGGCATGTGGTATAAATACCATGAACTCCTAATGAGCAAGTTACTGAGAACACCAAATAAGGTAGCTTTTAGATGCATTCAGCTCAGTCCTGGGACCACGTAACAATCACCTGCTAGCGCCTGAGAGGGTTCCTCCAGGCTCTCTCATAATATCTTGACTGGAAGTGGCAATAAATCCATACTCTTTCTCTAAAGAATACACACACACACACACACACACACACACACACACACACACAGTGGAATATTATTCAGCCATAAAGAAGAATAAAATTATGGCATTTGCAGGTAAATGGTTGGAGTTGGAGAATATCATGCTAAGTGAAATAAGTCAATCCCCAAAAAACCAAAGGCTGAATGCTTTCTCTGATAACTGGGTGATGATACATAACAGGATGAGGGAGGAAGTAAGGGAAGAATGGAGGAAGACTGGATTGTGTAGAGGGAAATGAGGGGAGGGGGGAAGGAAAGATAATAAATGAGACAAACATCACTATCCTATGTACCCTAGAGTCATACGCAAATGGTATGATTCTACTTTGTGTACAACCAGAGAAATGATAGTTGTACCCTATTTGTGTACAATGAATCAAAATAATAAAAAAAAGAACATATAAATCTAAATTTTTTATAAATTCTGATAGGCCTTTCCAAAAGTGGGCTGGTTTTCTGGATCTCTCACAAGTTTTTTGTTTGTTTGTTTGTTTGTTTCAGTGCTGGGAATTGAACCCAGGGTCTTGCACATGCTATGCAAGTGCTCCACTATTGAGCTACACCCTCAGACCAACTCCCCCTCCCTACCTTTTAAAATTCTGCTTGTTAATAACTCATAGTGAACTCAGTATCAATTAAATAGGGAAGTGCAACATGTGCACTTTAAAAATATTAGCCAGTGGGCTGAGGCTATACAGCTCCCAAGAATGAGGCCCTGAATTTGATCTCCAACACTGAAGAAAAAATTTGGCGAAGCAGCAATGTCACTTATATTCCAGATTACTAAAAGTTATTACTTTCTTGAATTACACAGAAATAGACTAACCAAGAAAAAACAGTACATTTCAAAAATCAACATAATTTTACCCAGATTGCATGAAAAAAAGTTGCTTTGAGATGTTTATGTCAAGCACACCATTAAACATACCGATGCATTTTATTTCTCTGTATGTGGCATTTTCTCTTCTAATAATTCTCCTATTGTGTCATATGAGCATCATACATATAGAAATACCCAGATATGGTCCCTCCCCTACTTAAAATTGTAAGAATGCCATTTTTTTTCCTTCTTTTTTCTCATCCTCTCCAGCTCAGTTTTATACTGACCGTAAAACTTCTGGTATTAAACCTGTCAATGGTGTTGCATGTTTTATTCCATCAGCATTTTTGTTTTTTGATGTGTGTGTTAGCCAAACCAAACAGCCTCTTGTCTACAGTGAGCGTGCAAGGGCAAGTCTTTTGGAGGAGCTTGGGTAAGCGCTGCAAAGGAACTTAAATTTCAGCTTCATGTGTATGACTGTTGAAGTTTCCCTGTCAATCAGCCCCGCATAGCCCAGGAATCTAGGAAGAAAACAGTCCTGGTCTCCTAAAGGCACAATAGGAGGTGGAGTGAAGGGGCAAGATATCACAAGGGAAGCCATACATGAGACTCCTTTGACCTAACAGAGCACCGAGAATCTGGTGTTGCTTTCCAAGACTCCTGAGATCAGCAAAAACTCAGTACAACCAACCTTCTGTAGCCACAGAGTCTGTATCTGTGGATTCAATCAACAGGATTGATTGAAAATATTTTTTAAAAATAGCATCTGTACTGAACACATACACAATTTTTTTCTTGTCATTCACAAAATGATACGATAATATTTACATAACACATTGTTATTAGGTATTACAAGTCATCTAGAGATGATTTAAAGTATACAGGAAGATGTGCATACATTATATACAAATACTGTGCCATTTTACATAAGGGACTTGATGTTGGTATCTAAGAGGGATCCTGGAACTAATCCCCCATGGATGCTGAGGACAACTGCATATGCATATCCCACATGTGCATATGTGGTGCACATGTATCCATATCCCATACATGCTGTGGGTCTCTACTTGGGTTACCTGAAAATACAGGAATAATCTTGTGTGATGCCCCACTTAATACCACTTGGGTTGCTTTTCTGAGGTTCACTGTGATGGTGTTTAGATTTCTAGGTGGTGGGAGACATCATCTTCTCCTTCCTCTTCGAAACACCTGCTAAAGATGAACAGTCACTTGTTGTCTTGCTGACTGGTCCCTTCACCCTTTCTCATGCCTAGACCAGGCCTATATTGCTCTTGCCTGGATTATGACCCCCATAACTATTTCCTACATTGCTTTTCTAATTTATCCTCTTTCTAAAATAAAACTCTGGACCTGTCACAAGCTCATCTTCCCTTAGTGGGCATCCACTGCCTTCAGGGTAGTATTCTAAAGCCTTGGAGTGTCAAGAGGCCCTTTAATGTCTGACCAGTCTTGCCTACTTATTTCAGCCACACTTCCCTTGTGATAACATACACACCTGCTCTCCGTGAGTTCGTGCTTCATTTCCTATGTAGGTATTATCTCCTCTCTTGAGAATGTACCTGCTCCCCATCCATGACCATTCCCCATTGTTTTGTGACAAGATCCTACTTATACACACTCAGCACAAATAGCACTTCTGTTAATCCTTCTCTGAACCCTGCCCACCCCAAGCTCAACACGTACACAGTAGAACTTGGGCCTCTGTGCCTCTAGGGTAGGCACTTATGTGTCACGATTGCATTATCACTGGTTTGTATGATTGGCCTCCTAATTGACTGAGCTTTTTGGGTGGGGGTGAGGTGTTTCTCTTTCCTCAGTGCTTAGCATGGGGCCCCACATATAAGCAGCCCTCCATGAATGCTTCATTGAAGAATATCATCTGTTTTGTTCTCTATTGTATCTCTGGTATTGCCTGGTACAGAGTAGGTATTTCATAAATATTTATTGAATGAATGAATGTGTGAACTAGTTATATAACCTTTTTGGAGCTCTACTTTCAGAAAACAAATCTCTGCCTTCTGTTTGTTCTTCCCTACCTCATTCTCTCTTGGGGTGATGAAAACAATAAAAAAAAGATGTTACTGAAAGAAATTCAAGAAGACCTAAATAAATGGAAAGACATTTTATATTCATGGAGTGGAAGATAGCATTGTTAAGACGACAATATCACCCAAAGTGATTTATAAATTCAGTGATATTGCAGAAATTAAAAAAATCCTAAAATTCATAGAGAATTTCAAGGTACCCAGAATAGTGAAAACAATCTTGAAAAAGAAAAAGTGGGAGAAATCACATGTCATGACTTCAAATCTTAATATAAAGCTATCATAATCAAAATAGTGTGGCACTGGCCTAAGAATAGACATATGGACCAATGAAATAGAATTGAGAGCCCAGAAATAAACTCTTACATTGAAAAGAATGCTAAGAACATTCAATCTGTCTTCAACAAATAGAATTCTTAACCATGAACATATGAGAGGAGAATGAAGTTGGATCCTTACCTAACACCAAGTACAAAAACAAACTAAAAAAAAAAAAAAAAAAAAAAAAAAAAAAAAAAAATCAAAGACCTAAAAATAAGTGCTAAATCTGTACAACTCTTAGAAGAAAACAGGGGGGCATTTTTATGCCCTTGGATGTGGCCATGGTTTCTAAAAGAGGGTATCCAAAGCACAAGTAATGAAAGATAAAATAGAAGAAATGGTTTTCGTCCAAATTAAAAATTTCTGTGCATTGATGGATACTATCAAGTGACATCAGGAAAAACAGAAGAAAGTTACAAGAATCCATCTCTCTATCTAGAAAACAAAAACACTGGCAGAATCTGCCTGATGTAACTGCATTCGAATTCTGAAGTCTATTCAAAGACTTGCGACTTCCAGGGGAAGAACTGGAAGGTAAAGCATAGCTAATTTTGATCAGTTTCAGTTCAGCATAAGCCCTTCCTGCCTTAGCCCATGGCAACCATTCAGTTGCTCCTGGCAATGCTTGCATGTGGCTTACAAGAACCAGGGTAGCAATAGGGGTTTTCTTTTAATAAGTGGAGGTGGCAGTCATTTTTGCGACACCACCACTGTTTTGGCCACTTGCTCTGGATAAAGCATTTTCCGTGGGATTTAAAGGGCCAGTGTCCATTTTTAAAAGTCCCTTTTCCCTTATTTTGAGAGTTAGACATTTAAGGTCCAGAACATTAAAAACAATTGTGTAGATGTAGAAATTTAGATGGCAATCATGTATGCCCAGAAAGGATTTAAGGGGACATTCAGTTTACACATAAATCTAATTCTTGGCACAAGAATAACTGAAAACAATTAAAAGAAAAAAGCAAAATTGCAAACCATGTTGTTATGGTTTGGATGTAAGGTGTCCCCCAAAAGCTCACATTTGAGACATTGCAAGAAGGTTCAGAAGAATGATTGGGTTGTGAGAGTCTTAACCCAATCTGTGAATTAATACCCTGATAGGGATTAACTGAGTGGTAACTAAAGTGGAAGGGGGTGACTGGAGGAGGCGGAAATTGGGGGAGTAACTCTGGGTATATATTTGTATCTGGCAAGTGGAGAACTCTCTGTCTGCTTCCTGATCACTGTGTGAGCTGTTTCCATCTGCCACTCTTCCACCATGATGTTCAGCTTCACCTCGAGCCCCAAGGAATGGAGCCTGCTTTCTAAGGACTAAGACCTCTGAAACTGTGACCCTTAAATAAACCTTTCCTCCTCTACAGTTGTTCTGGTTGGGTCCTTTTAGTCACAGCAGCCAAAAAAAATAAAAAATAAAAAAATAAAAAAATAAAAAAAATAAAAGCTGACTAAAATAACATGGGGAAGAAGGGGAATCTGATTTTCAAAGTTTCCCCATTATAATATTCCAATGTTAATTTTTAAGTAAAAAAATGTGAGCATAAAAGAAATAGGCAAGTCTGTTTAGAAAACATCTCTGGGACATATAAACAGTAGACTTACTGGACAAAGGCTTTAAAAGAGTTGTCTAAAGGATGGACAATGAAAGAAAAAAATATAAAAATTGGTTTTCATCAAAAGGATGTTCAAAGAGATAAGGAAGATATGGATAATATAAAAATGATGCAGCAATAAAATGAGAATATCAATAAAGAGATAAAAACAGAAAAAGGAACAAAAAAGAAAATGTGGTATCAAAGAAGTACAGTAACTGAAGTGAAAAATTCAGTAGGGGGATTCAAAGTAGATCTGAATAGGTAGAAGAATCAATTGAACTTCGATATTCAAATTCTGAGCCTGAGGGACAGAGATTAAAAAAAAAAAAACACTAGGGAAAAGAACAGAACCTAAGGAACACTGATCTAATGAACCAACATGGGAGAATATTATTTAAATAATGACTAACTTTACATAATAAATAATGGGTGACATTTCTTGAATTTGAGCAAAAATATGAAACATAAAATTGAATCCCATGGATTTTAAGTAAGATAAACTGAAAAGTTCAACAGTGAGACACATCATAATCAAACTGTTGAAAGACAAAGAGAATCTTGAGAGCAGTGAGAGAGTAAGCAGTAACATACAAAGGATCCTCAATAATATTTGCTAGTAGGTATCTCATTAAAAACCATAGAGGGAAGAAAACAGTGTATTAATATATTCAACATGCTGAAAGAAAAAAAAAAACACTGAATCTTCTATTTGTTAAAACTGTCCTTCCAAAAGGGCATTTCCAGGCACTCAAAATACAAGGGAGTTCATTATGACTACTGTTTCCTTGCAGTAGACACCAAAGGGAGTCCTCTCAGGTTGAAATGAAGGGCACTAGGAGTAATGTGAAGGCATATGAAGAAATAAAGATATCTGCTAAAGATAAACTCATGGGAAATGACAAAAGCTTGTTTTTATTGTAACTTCAGTTTGTAACTCCATATTGGCTTTTTTATGTTTTAATAAACTAATACATAAAAATTATCAGTGTATATATTTTTGGACACAAAATGCATAGAGGATAAACATGTAATTTTGTAACATCAACAATTGCAAAAGATCAGAGAAAGGGCTGTCAGAGCAGGGTTTTTTTTATGATACTGAAGGTAATCTGGTATAAAGTTAGAGTGTTACGATGTTAAGATGCTCAATGTCATAAAAAAAACCTTAAAAACAGTAAAAGAAGGGTGATTACTCACACGCAAAGAATTCCCAATAATGTAGTAATCCTAGTGATTTGGGAGGCTGAGACAGGAGGATCACAAGTTCCTGGTCAGGCTCAGCAACTTAGTGAAGCACTGTCTCAAACTAAAACATAAAAAGAGTTGGGGATATTGTTCAGCGGTAAAGCTTTCCTGGGTTTAATCCCCAGGACCCCCCCAATGTGATACAGATGTAAAAGGTAGTTATTGAATATACAAAGGAGAAATGAGAAAGAAAACATTTGAAAATGCAAAATCAAGTAAACTGAAGAGAAACCAGTGAGGTAGGAAATGAGAAAAAAAGCTACCAGGAATATTGGGGGGAAATAGCAACATTGCAGAAGTTGGTCTTTTATTTTCAGTAATTACTTTAAGTGTAAATAGATTAAATTCTCCATTCAAAACACAGAGACTGAGAGAATGGATTTAAAGCAATATCCAACCTTACATTATTTGCAAGAGGTTCACATTAAATCCAAAATCACAGAAAATTTAAAAGTGAAAGGGTAGGAAAAGAAATTCTATGCAAATAGTAATCAAATGAAAGCATGGCTATCTAACTAATAGAAAAAAATGAACTTCAAGTGAAAAAAGTTTATAAGAAACAAAGACATTATACATTAGTAAAAAGTTGAATACAGGAAAAAAGATACTAGCTATTGCTAATTATAATAATAACTAATAACAGACCATGAAATATATTGAAGTAAAAAATGACAAAACTGAAGGGAAAAATAGACAGTTATATAATAACAGCTGGAGATGTGAATACCCTTCTATCAATAGAAGATAGAAAAGTCAGGCAGAAGATGAGTAAAGAAATAGAGGATTTGACCAACACAATAAAACCAAGTAGATTTAATACACATATACAGATCATTCCATATAGCTACAACAGAATACACATTTTTCTTAAGCACAGATGGGACATTCTCCAGGATATACCATATGTCAATTTATAAAAAAATATCTCAACAGATTTTAAGAAATAGTTACAATAGTGAAAATGTAAATGCAATGTAAAATGTAATGTGATAAGTGTGAAATGGTAGAGCCACCATGGAAAACGGTATGGCATTTACTAAAGAAAACATAAACATAGTTACTATCTGATTCTGCAATTCTACTTCTGGGTATATTAAAAAAAGAATTAAAAGCAGGGTCTTGAACAGGTATTTTTATGACAATGTTCATAGAAACATTATTCACAATAGTTAAAAGGTAGAAACAAACCAAGCATCATCAACAGATGAGTGAATAAATAAATATGGTACACATGTATGGTGGAATATTATTCACCTGCAAAAAGGAAAGAAATTATGACACATACTTCAACATAGATGAACCTTGAACTCATTGTACCAAGTGAAATAACACACAGAAGTACAAATATTGTACGATTCCACTTACATGAAATAAATAGTATAGGCAATTCATAGAGGTGGAGAGTGCACTGGAGGTTACCAGTGACTGGAGCAGGGATAATTAAGAGTAATTCTTTACTGTGAACAGAATTTCTGGTGGATGAAATGTTTTGGAAATACTGGTATTGGTTGTGATATTGTGAGTATAGTTAGTGCCACTGAACTGTACACTTAAAAACGGTTAAAATGGCAAATATTAACTTCTGTACATTTTTACCACATTTTTACATTATTTGTAAAAACAAGTTTCCTCCCCATAAAGAAAAGATTGAAAATCTGGAATAAAAGGGTAGAGAACATTTGTCTGATCGCTACATGGAAAAAGGTTATTCAGAGGATGAATCTAATGAGGCTCATAAATAAAAAGGATATAAGATTATCCAAATAGAAATTAAAACATCTTTAATCCTCGAAAGGGTGTATAAACAAAATGAAAATGCTGACAGAAAGACACTGAAAAATCTATAACATATTTGACAAAAGTTTAACCCTTAAACTATAGTGTCATATAATTTAATAATAAAATCACACTAGATCCTCCAAAATTTATAGGGAAAGGAAAAAAATAGATAATTCACCAAAGAGTAACCACAGGTATTTAATAAACTAATACTATTTAGTCTCATTGGTAAACAAAATAAATTAAAATTTAAAATAACATGACCTACCAATTACCATGAAAATATTCAGAACTGGTGAAAGATTGCAAATTTCTCCACAGATTTTTGAATGCCTTTTGAATGGTGTGCACCAAAAGAATCTTCTTATTCTTTTTTTTTATTTTATTTTATTTTTTTTTACGTTTACATAGGGTAATGATGTTTATTTTATTTTTCCCCTCCCCCCCACCCCTCCCACCCCTCCCACCCCTCTTTTCCCTCTACACAGTCCTTCTTTCCTTCATTCTTACCGCTCTCCTTAGCCTAACTCTAAACCTAACCCTATTCTTTAAAAGAGTAATTTCACTTCTAGGAACTTAGCCTAAGACATGTTTTCCTAGCAGCAGAGAATGTTTTACGAACAATTATGTTCATTTCAGCACTCTTTAAAATTGTGGAAAATTGGCAACAGGAGGAACAAGAGGGAAATATTTTGGAAAAGTATATTTCATTGTATTAGGGGAAAATAAATAAAATTGGATACTGCGTAGGACCACAATGGACTACAAAGTGTGCACAGAAATACACCAGTATGTTCATAACTGTTGGTGTTTGGTGTTGACACTTTGGCTATTTTTTATTTTTTCTATTTTATTTCTTCCCAAAGTGTTTGTAATGAGCTGTACTTCTGTAATGAGGAAAATAATTTAACCAAGAGTATTGTTTAATAAGAAAATGACCTAGAACAATGGCTGACGGTATCCGAAAGGATATTATTTATCTGGATGGAGAATAAAATCAATGAAATCTTCTAATTAAAAAGAAGGATTTGGGAAGAAAAGAAATTGGGATAGAATAAGAGAATGTGAACATTTCTATTTCAAGAGATCTGACTTGTAACTTTTCTAGAATCATGCATTTGTTCATTATAGGCATAAGTCCCCCCCCAAATATTTCTCCATTCATGGTTGATTGAATCTGTGAATGCAAAACCTAGGGATGAAGAGGACTGACTGTCAATATTTATTGAGACCTTACCATGCATTTTGTATTGTTCACAGAGGGAAAAAGGAAAGTTTAGTAAGAACAGTTACTGTTGATTAACAATGTGAGTGCTATGGCTGTTAGGACTCCAAAAGGCAGGGACCATCATTCCCCCTTTACCAAGAAGGTAACTAAAGACCTAGCAGAAATTTGCTCTCGTCCCATAGCCACAGAGCAGGTCCTTAACCCATCCCATAGTCTGTCAAGGGTGCCATGCCATGCTTTCAAAATAGTGAGGATGTTCCATTTGGGATTATAGATATATTACTGTGTGGCAGAACTTGCTTATGAATTCTGTCTTGGTCTTGGTTGTGCTCTCTTCCTGGACATGCTCTCTGTCTTGTGCTGAATGTACCTCTTGCCTCCAAAGTACATACATGCCAGTTTAGTAAAACACCAGGTCCCCAGGAGCAGTGCAGCACAGGCAGCTTTTCTCCCATGCATGCTGGTCTGACAGGTTTCCTTTGGTGCCCAGATCCTATCTAACTTTTGCACCTCTTCGGAGGGAGGGCTGTTGACAGAAAGGTGTGGAGGGATGACATATTTGTCAGCGAAGTCACAAAGCAGTAAGCAGAGCTCTGCTGGGCAGCCCAGTTTCTGTGGGACAAAGAGACACACGCCTTTAATTGATGTGTATACAAAGCGACCAATAGGCCCAGCCCTTCTAGCTCTTCACCAGCTTAATCAGAGTGAAAAATCACTGAGGTATTAAAACATTTTGGAGAAACTCAAGCAATTCAGCCCTCAGGTGCCTTATGTAGTAAAATTTGCATCATGGGCCAGAATGAAATAATTTCTGATTTCCTACAGCCCAAAGATCTTCATTGCATAAGACTTAGAAAAGCATTTATAATTTAATATGAAATGAAAACCCAAGATATAAAATTGTATTCCCAGGATAATCCCAAAAGGATTTAAAATAAATTACATTTGCATAAGAAAAAGACTGGAAGAAAATTCTCTAAAAATATTTACAGTGTGTGATCACAGGTGATGTAAATTTTATTTCCCTCATGGGTCTTATGAGTTGAGTTATTAAATGTCTGTATTAAGGTGTTAATTACAGTTGAATGTAATCTAACAAATAGAAGAGGTTCTATTAGAGTCTTTGGGGAAGGCTCTCTGAGCAGGTGATATTTGAATGATGCAAAGAAGTGAGCAATGTGAAAATATGAGGAAGAACATTCTTGGGAGATGGAACAAGGAGAAAGTTGGTCTGTTCCAGGAAAGCAAGAAGGAAAGACAGTGTGGCTGGTGCAGAGGGAGGTGAGAGAGAGGTCATCAAAGTGAAGATAATGAGAATGATCTCAGTGAGAGTCAGAGCTGGGGAGGGGTGTATGGACCACATAGACCTTAGGGCTATGCTATATGATCTGTGATTCTAAGTGCAGGTGGAAGTCACTCGGGTTTTGAGTACAGTGACACATTCTGATTTATAGTTTAAAAATCTAAATCTAATTGCTATATGTAGGAAGACCAGTAGGCAGCTCTTGTAGTAGTCCATGTGTGAGATGGTGGTAGTTTGGACCAAGGTGGCAGGTGTGGAGGTGACAAGAAGTGGTCAGATTTAGGCTTTGTTCATAGATTAGGTATGAGGTGTGGAAAGAAGAGAGAAATCAAGAATGACTCCTAGGTTTTTGTCTGAGCCATTGGATGTATGGCAGTGCCATATTCCAGAAGGGCAAGATCACAGGAGGGAGAGATTTGGAGTAAATGCAAAGTTTTGCTTGTGCATATTGAGTTTGAAATGCATATTAGACAATTGTGTTAGAATCTCAAGGAGGCAAGTGGCTATTGTGTATGGAGCTCATAAGAGCCAGAGATGCACATGTGGGAATGCTCATCATCAGGGATGGTGTTCAGAATCAAGGGGCAGTGATCACTAGAGAAGCAGTGTAGAGAGAGAGGGGAAGAGCCAGGGTACTGCACCCCAGTAGAAGAGGATGAGAAGGGTCAGAGGGCAGGGGAAACCAGGAGAGTGTGGCATCTTAGAAGCATGTGAACCAAGTGTTTCAATGGGGTAGGGGGTTTCCACCCATGGCAAACACCTCTTGAAGTTTGAGTATGATATTGTCCACTGTATTTGGCAAAATGAAGATCCATTACAACATCAAAAAGGGTGAACAGTGGTGAGGATTAAAGAACAAAAGAGAGATAAAGAAATGGAGATATCGAATATATGCTGTCAAGGAGGTTTGCTCTGAAGGTGAGTGGGGAATTAGGAGAGTAGGTAGAGAAGAACATGGAGTCCCAGAAGCTCCTGAAGAGGGAGGTGCTGGAACAGCTTTGTATTCTGATGAGGAGAGTTGAAAGAGAAACCCAGGATGTAGTGGGGAGAGGAGGGAGAGAAGAGAGGGAGGGAAAATGCTTGGATGAGACAGATCTGGACTGCAGGAAGTCATCCATGACTTGTATGAGAACCAAGGGTATTGGGCCATTAAACAGGAGGATCTGGACTTAGAAACTCTCAGTTATTATAACTAGTGGAGACCACCTGAGTCAAGTGGTTATCCTGTGTTAGTTCACCGCTGAAATTCAAATACAAGCTTTGGATGTGGGAGTGACCTGCTAGAGCCAAATGGTTTGCTTACCTCCACCTCTTTTCCTGTTTTTCTTGAAGAAGCTCCTTCAGGTCCCTTTTGATCTGTACCTCTATAAATAAACCAATTGCTCCAAGGGCTCTTTCCTCTGTTAGAGTCAGACCCCTCTGGGCAACTCAATTGGTCATGCCCCTGCTCTTAAGATAATTCTGTCTTCTGTTGTTATTCCAATAAATAAATTTCACAACTTTTAGTTCACAGCCAGTCCATCCCTCCAACAGGAACCCTTTCCCTCACCCACTTGGGATGTGCAGTGAGACTGGACACAAGAAGAGGGACTAAATTTGGGTAGGAGATGGATAAATTTATGCATGAAACTGGAAAGAAGGATGGCATGTGGGATAGATGTTGCTGGCCAGGAAGTTTGGTTGTAGGAATATGAGGCAGTTTTCCTCTCTTCTTATTGATTTTATGTTTTCAGGGAAATGAGAAACAAAACCATCATCTTGGAGAGTCGGAATGACTGACCATGATAGGCAGTTCTCAAACCTTTTGATCTTAGAATCTCATGGTACCCTTAAAGTAAAAGGTCTTAAAGAATTTGTGTTTATGTTTGTGTGTTCTCTACATAAATATACTGTTTTAAAAATTTAAATTAAAAATTTTAATGTACTTATGCTCTGAAAATAAGAATAATAATTCCATTTCATGCTCACATAGTCAATTTATAACAAATAACCACTATCCAAAACAAAAATAAAATTAGTGAAAGGAGTGCAATTGTTTTTATATTTTTTCAAATTATTTTTGTCAAGCATAACAAAAAATAGCTGTATTCTCATAATTACTTCTGCATTTGATCTGCGGCAATATGAGGTTCAAATAGGTTACTACGGGACGTGCTCCTGTTGACCTGGTCTCTTTGAAGTTGTGTTCACCCAATATGGTGCCCCAGAGAGATCTAATCCATCTTGAGTTTCTATAAGTGTAACAATAATCTTCTTAATGGTATGATTGAAAATGTAGGTGCAGCCAACTTTAAGTACCAAAAAATTTTCAATCTTGGTTCCCAAGAAATTGCTGGTTATTTACCTCTATGGAGCAAAATTAACTGTCATTGGTGCATTGTTTCTATGAATTATAATAGGATTAGCATTTGTTTCTACCCTTTATACAACACAGTGTTTCTTGTGTGACCTCTACAAACAGTGGAACTCATTTTTTTTTGGTAATTTATTTTTTTGTTGTTCTTTTTAGATATACATGAGAGAGTAAAGTGTATTTTGACATATTATACATACATGGAGTATAATTTATTTTAATTAGGATCTCATTCTTATGGTTGAACATACTATAGGGTTACTGGTCAAGTATTCATATGTGAACATAGGAAAGTTATGTCTGATTCATTCTACTGTTTTTCCTATTCCTATCCCCATTCCCTTCTCTTCATTCCCCTTTGTCTAATCCAATTAACTTCTATCTCTACCCCACTGCTGATATTGTATTTTAGCATCTACATATCAGAGAGAATATTCAGCCTTTAGTGTTTTGGGGTTGGCTTATTTCACTTAGTATAATGGTCTTCGGTTCCATTCATTTACTGGCAAATTCCAAAATTTCGTTCTTCTTTATGGCTAAGTAATATACACACTGGAATACCACATTTTCTTTATCCATTCATCTGTTGAAGGGCACCTAATTTGGTTCCAATATTATGCGTAAATATTATGAATTGAGTTGCTATAAACTTTGAAGTGGCCAAATCACTATATTATGTCAAATGGTGATTCCATTCCAAGTTTTCTGAGGAATCTCCATATTGCTTTCCAGAGTGGTTGCACCAATTTGCAGTCCCACTAGCAATGTATGAGTGTACCTTTTCCCCCACATTTTCACCAGCATTTAATGTCATTTGTATTCTTGATAATTGCCATTCTGACTGGAGTGAGATGGAATCTCACCTGGTTTTAATTTGTATTTCTCTTATAGAGAAATACATCTAGAGATGCTGAACATTTTTTCATATATTTGTTGACCATTCATATTTCTTCTTCTATGAAGTGCCTGTTCAGTTCCTTTGCCCATTTATTGGTTGGGTTGTTTGTTGTGTGTGTGTATGTGAGTGTGTGTGTGTGTGTGTGTGTGTGTGTGTCAACTTTTTTGAGTTCTTTGTCTATCCTGAAGATTAATGCTCTATCTGAGGTGCAGGTGGCAAAGATTTTTTCCCATTCTGTAGGCTGTCTCTTGTTTCTGTTGCTGTGAAGAAGCTTTTTAGTTTGATACCATCCCATTTATTCATTCTTGATTTTACTTCTTGTGCTTTAGAAGTCTTATTGAGGAAGTCGGGTCCTGAGCTGACAAGTCAGAGTGTTGGGCTTACATTTTCTTGTAGTAGGTTCAGGGTTTTTTGTCTAATGCCTAGGTCTTTGATCTACTTTGATTGAGTTTTGTGCAGGGTGAGAAGTAGGGGTTCAATTTCATTCTGCTACATGTGGGTTTCCAGTTTAGTGGAACTCATTTTTAAATGAGATGCTCCTTACTGACCCTGTCTTCTATTTGTTTACTGCTCTTATTTGTTCTCATTGATTCAGATCTGGATGCTCACTCCATGAACCAGACTGGCAACCTTGCAGAACTTGTGTTTCCACACTCTTTAGATCAAAGCTCTGGTTTTTTTTTCTTGCCCAAACTGTCTCCTACAAATGGTTGGTGATATCAACGGAGGATGAAATTGCTTACATGGATCATATTCTGACCTGCTTGTAGGTTAATCATCCAGGAGTCACAACTTTTTCAAAGATGTTTGCTTATCAAAAGCTCAAGATAATACCTCTTCTGGAAAATTTCACCTGAGTCACCATCATGTTCTTTTAAGAATCTCTAAGCACTTCTGACCACAAGGAAACACCAACACGGGCAAAGAATAGGAAAATGATTTTTTTTCCAAGAAAAATAGTGATAAAACCCAAGTTGAAGGTATTCAGGTGAAATATTTTATTTATACCCAAATGTTCCTCTTGACTTCTAACATTTTCCATATAATTTGATAGTCCTGCAAGACTCAAGTATATTTTTTTCTTTTTCTTTTTTCTCTCCCTCTGTTTAACAAGGTCTCATTTGTTGAACCTAGTTGGTAAACTTTATATCTTTTCAATCACTGAACTATAGTATCTTTACATATTGGTGATAACACTATTGCTGTTTGACAGTTATTGAGTAAATACTCTGGTAAGCATTTTTTAGTATTACCTCTTTGACTCCTTGACACAAAACTATGATTGTCTTCATCCAATGCCTGAGGAAACTGGGACCAAGAAAAATTAACCAATTCCCAAGGTCACTCAGCCTGTGTATGGAAGAAGTAGAATTTGAAGCCAGGTAGTATAATTCTGGAGCCTTTACTTTATGTAATTCTACTTTACTCTGCTAGTACACTGCATCCTTTTTGTATCTGTACTGTAGAGGTACTTTGATTGATTTCACCAATACTGTAAAGTACATTTCCATTGGTTCCAGTTTTCACTACTGCAAACTGCATTATGATGAGTGTCCTTGTGGCCAGATCTTTCCAGGTCATGGGTAATGCTATCCCTAGCATACTTTCAAAAGCCTGCCTTTCTTAGCTCAATGTCAAGGCAGCTCACACCCATGGAATTATACAGTAGCATCCTGTACTCTTCACCCATGACACTGGGTCGCCTCCATTTTTTAATTTGTTGCTAACATGATAGAAAATTCTGGCACAATGTTGTTTTAATTTTTTGGCTAGAACTTTGTATTGCCTCTTCCCTGTATTCCTTAGGTGTGTTTCTTGCTTATGTCCTTGGCTCTTTCTGAGATGTTTGACTTTTTTATTATAGATTTTAAAGCTCTTCCTATGATTTTTATTTTAAAAATTAATAAATTTAGGAAGTAAATTGGGTAAAAAGTCAATTTATTCTGTGTTTTTGCACAGCATCTTGCTTTTTGTTCTTCCTCAGTATTGATAATAAGCAAAAAAAAAAAAAAAAAAAGATGAAAAAGTATACCCATTTTAACAAAAAGTCACTTGGAAGCTTTAACTTTCTCCAAAAGAGTCTCCTACCTCTTCTTCCTCTTCTCTAGTCTCAAAAAAAAAAAAAAAAAGAAAAAGAAAAAGAAATGTTGGAAAAAGTACCACGCTTACTCCCTAGAGGGCCACACGATCAGAAATCCAGCTTGGGAAGGCCTATGACATCTTTTCTTGATAACCATGACTGAGCAAGAGGGTCCAGGCCTGATGGGTGACTTTTGGGGGTGACTCAAATGTGGTGTCATCTTGCACTTGCTTGTGCTTATTTCCCTTTGTTATGATTTTGTCACCACCATTGACAATTCCATAGGTCTGAGATGTAATTTCAGCGGAATTAAACTTGAACAACTCAAGATCTCACAACTGCTTACTTGCAGCTTTCATTTCTAGGTGCTGAAGTCCACTGGGAAGCCAGCACTGGGGAGACTGATAGCACAGGTAGGCCCAGTGGCTGCTGTGGGCTGTGGGAATCTGGGAATGCAGATCTTTAGGTAGATTGCTGTTCAGAGCCAGTGGGCTGAGACCGATGGCCTGCTGCTGGAAACTGGCTTCTCTTACAAGACTGGCACCTCCATCCAGCCCTGGAGATCCCGCAGATCCACATTGTTCATCTTGTGCACACAAGGGCCCTTGAACTAATTTGTCATAGGAGGGCTCCTCTTCAGGAATCTGATTCTGAGGTAGAGTATTATGTGCAGACCTTTTAATTAAGGAGCACCTTTGTAACCTGCACCTGTAGAAGGGTGAGGCAGGAAGCAAAAAGTAGGTACGGGTGAAGTGGAGCCACAGTCCAAGGAGAGCCTCAGGCAACTCTGTAAAGAACGGCCCTTGCAAATTTCCTGTACTGGTCAAATGGTCATGCTTTGCACTTCTTCAGCAACCACTTGATGGACTTGAGAAAGCCTGAGAAGGGATTTGAGTGTAGTCTAGATGGTTCTCTTACCCAGATTCTGAAGAGTGACAGTGGAAATTCCCTGTTAACATCCTGTCTCCAATAGGCTATTGAGTCTGGAAGGAGGAGCTGAGTGTCACCACACAAAGTCCCCTGCATCCCTTGTCTATCTCAGATCCTCCTTCTCCTCCAGGTCTTCTTTGTCCAGGTTCTCCCCAACTCCAAGAAATCTTTGCTTGACACCTTGTTCTCTTTCCTTCCTTCTGCTTCTAAGTGGAACTCCACTTTGGCATCAGCCTTCCCATCTGGTTTCTCTTTCCACTCTACTGAAAATATTCCCCCAGGTGCCTGACCCATCTCCCCCCAGCCAGCTCTGACATCAGCTGCAGCTGGGAGACCATCCCTTGAACCTCTGAGTTTCTTACCTCCTGCAGGAATGCATCTTCCAGACCTTCTTCCTCAAGATTTTCTTCAAGGTCAACAACAGACTGTGACTTTTCCCCTTCCTCTCCTTATGGAAAGCAAGTGAGCAAGTTGAGAAAGCTCAAATCTGCTCTGATTTATGAAAATTACAGGCTTCTCAGTATTTTAACAATTGATGACTTGTGATGAACTTCTAAGCTGACCCAATAGTGCATGCTGGGCCAGCAACTGAATTTGTGCACCTAGGGTAAGATAAAAAATGTGGGGGTAGGGAAGTTAATGTCCACATCTCATGAATCCAGCTGCCCTAACCCACAGCAGAGTGGTGAATCCCAAGTGATTACAATCTCCATACCTGAACACTCAGGGTACCTGAATCAGCAGTGAGCACAGGAGGCCAAATGTGTTAGTACTTCACCCTGCCCTGAGATGGTGTGGGGTATACACTTGATTCTGCTTCTCCTTACCTCATACAAGTGCCCCCTGTGAGCAGAAGGCCATGGTGGATCTCAGAGTCTCATGATGATATGACTTGGATATTGCCCCACATGGAGAGTGGCAGTGGTCATGGGTCAAAGGCAACAAAGGGAGACTAGTGGTCCAGATTTTGGGCATGGGACCATGTGAGAAATGATGCTCCAAGTCCCTGGCACATGCCCCCCTTGTTACATGGGATTTCACTTATAAAACACAAATCCAAAAATAATATTAATAATTTCAAGATGGCTGACTCAGAGCCAAGCGTGAGTTACTGTATCTGGCTCTGCCAACTTTTTTCAGATCTAGTTTCAGATTTCTGAGTGCCTGGTGAATACTTCAGCCTGAATCTCTGTCATTCAACAGGTTCATATTCTAGGTTCTCCAAACTAGCACCCTACTGTCAAAAGTACCACCAGTCAACAGACAAATGGATAAAGAAAATGTGGTACATATACACAATGGAGTTTCACTCAGTCATACAGAAGACTGAAATTATATTTGTTGGTAAATGGATGGAACTGGGGAACATCATGCTAAATGAAATAAGTCAGATCCAGAAAGTCAAGGGTTGAATGTTTTCTTTCACATGTGGAAGTTATATGAATATACCATAGTGAATTTTACTTTTATGTGTATCTATACAGCACCAGTTAAAAAAAAAAACTACAAATAAATAGAAGAACACCAGTAGAGTAGAGGAAAGAGATCAGAGGCAGGGAGGAAGGGAGGGAAATGGAAAGTACTGGGGACGAAAATGGAACAATTTATACTCCATGAATGTATGATCATGCCAGGATAAGCCCCCAAATTACCCAGAGCTATAATGCACTAATAAAAACATAAACGTACAATACAGTGTACCCCCCAGAAAAGTAAACAGTTATTCATGGTGGGTTTTATGATTTTAAAAAAAATCATTATTTTTTATTTTTAGTTACACATGACAGTAGAATGTATTTTGGCTGAAAAAATATATATATATACATAAAGTATAACTTAGTCTATTTAGGATCCTGTTTTTGTGGTTGTACATGATGTGGAGTTACCCTGGTCATGTATACAAATACAAAGCTAGAAAAGTTATGTCCAATTAATTCTACTGTCTTTCCTATTCCCCTCTTCCCTCCCTTCCCTACATTTCCCTTTGATTTCTCTATTTCCCTCCCTGACCTCCCTTGTTTTGGGTTAGCATCCACAAATTAGAGAGAAAACTTGGCCTTTGTTTTTTTGGGGTGGAGGATTGGCTTATTTCACTTAGAACGATATTTTCCAGATCCATTCATTTACTGGCAAATGCTACAATTTCATTCTTCTTTATGGCTGGGTAATATTCTGTCGTTCATATATACATATGTAGTTTTCACATTATGGTGATTGTGAGTTGAGCTGCTATAAACATTGATGTGGCTGTGTCACTGTAGTATGCTGTTTTTAAGTCCTTTGTGTATAGACCAAGGAGTTAGATAACTGGGTCAAATTGTGGCTTCATTCCAAGTTTTCTAAGGAATCTCCATATTGTTTTCCATAGTGGTTGCACCAGTTTGCAGTTCCACCAGTAATGTACGAGAGTACCTTCCCCCCATGTCCTCACCAACATTTATTGTGACTTGTATTCTTTATAACTCTCAGGCTGGGTTTTAAACTGGAGAATCACCTTTTATCCATCTTTCAGAAGACTGTTATTACATTCTCAGCTCTGTTGTAAAAAGCACACACACACAAATACACACACATACACACCTTCCTTAGAGTCCATGGGTCCTGGTACAACCTGGGCTTGGCTGCTTTGTAGTTAGTGTGGCCCAAATCCAGATGGGCTGAGGGTACTTCTGTGACTGGCATGCTTATGGTCACATGACCTTCCAGAAGCCTTGTCTTTTGAGTAGCTAGCCTTCTATAGTTCAAGGAGAAACTCCACAGACCTGGGGATTAATTTTCCTTTGTTTTAAAGGGACCAAAAATATGCAATGGAGAAAAGATAGCCTCTTCAACAAATGGTGCTGGGAGAATTGGAAATCCATATGCAACAGAATGAAACTAAACCCATATCTCTCACCATGCACGAAACTAAACTCAAAATGGATTAAGGATCTCGGAATCAGACCAGAGACCTTGCATCTTATAGAAGAAAAAGTAGATCCAGAGCTTCAACATGTCGGCTTAGGACCAGACTTCCTCAACAGGACTCCCATAGCACAAGAAATAAAAGCAAGAATTAATAACTGGGATAGATTCAAACTAAAAACCTTTCTCTCTGCAAAGGGAACTATCAGCAATGCGAAGAAAGAGCCTACAGAGTGGGAGAAAATCTTTGCCAATCATACTTCAGATAGAGCACTAATCTCCAGAATCTATAAAGTACTCAAAAAACTCTACACCAAGAATGCAAACAATCCAATCGACAAATGGGCTAAGGAAATGAATAGACACTTCACAGAAGAAGATCTACAAGCAATCAACAAACATATGGAAAAATGCTCAACATCTCTAGTAATAAGAGAAATGCAAATCAAAACCAACCTAAGATTCCATCTAACCCCAATTAGAATGGCGATTATCAAGAATACAAGCAACAACAGGTGTTGGCGAGGATGTGGGGAGAAAGGTACACTCATACATTGCTGGTGGGGCTGCAAATTAGTGCAGCCACTCTGGAAAGCATGTGGAGACTCCTTAGAAAACTTGGAATGGAACAACCATTTGACCCAGCTATCCCACTCCTCGGCCTATACCCAAAGGACTTAAAATCAGCATACTACAGAGATGCAGCCACATCAATGTTCATAGCTGCTCAGTTCACAATAGCCAGATTGTGGAACCAACCTAGATGTCCTTCAATTGATGAATGGATAAAGAAACTGTGGCATATATATACAATGGAATATTACTCAGCCATAAAGAATGATAAAATTATGGCATTTGCAGGCAAATGGATGAAATTGGAGAATATCATGCTAAGTGAGATAAGCCAATCTCAAAAAACCAAAGGACGAATGATATCGCTAGTAAGTGGATGATGACACATAATGGGGGGTGGGAGGGGTTAGTGTTAGGGTTAGAGTTAGGGTTAGGGAGGGGGGCAAGAATGGAGGAAGGGAGGACTGTATAGAGGGAAAAGAGGAGTGGGAGGGGTGGGGGGGGAAGGGAAAAAAATAACAGAATGAATCAAACAACATTACCCTATGTAAATTTATGATTACACAAATGGTACACCTTTACTCCATGTACAAACAGAGAAACAACATGTATCCCATTTGTTTACAATAAAAAAAAAAAGACTAAAAAAATTTTTTTCCTTTGTTCTAACTTTGGGTTTAAAAGCACATTCATTATTACTTGGATACCATATCTGCATTGATGTAGAATTAAATCATAAAGATTTTCTTGAGGATGTTTGTTAGTGGTGTCCATCCTCACCTTATTCTTGTTTTCTAATAATAATTCTGCTTAATTTCATCTGCCATCACATAAAAAAGGGTTGTATTGTCATTGGGCTTCCAAGGCTGGGTCATGATAGGACATGCAATTTCAATTTGCACACTGGGACATTGGAGTCTTGAGACATGTGGAATGTGCAGAGATGCTGAGGTCACCATGCTGTGAGGAAGCACAAGCCACATAGAGAGGCCTTGTGTAGGTATTCTGGTCAGAAGTCTCACCCTTCTGTCATTCTTTCAGTGTGAGTGATGATGCCTCCACATGACCCCAGCCTCCTGTAACTGGAATCAGTCCTAGTCAAGTGTCCCAAGTTGAGGCCTTAGTCATGGAAGAACAGAGACAAACTACCTTCCATTTGCCCCACACAAATTCCTTGGACAGAATCAAATGGTTATTTACATTCAAATGAGTGGTTACACCACTGAGTTATGGGGTGGTTTGTTATATAGCAAAAGACAACAGAAGAGCAAGAATAAAGTTGTTCTTACCACTGTATTCTCAATTGCATAAAATGCCCAATATGTAGCTGGAAATTTAGGACTATCTGCTCTTCATAACACTTAAAAAACAGTGATGTTTATCTAACCAGGCTCATTTTTGCTTTGTCTGATGCCCCTAATTTGAATGCATTTGTCAAATTCAAATAAAAATGAACTGGCAAAGTGGTACACACCAGTAATCCCAGTGGGCTGCTGAGGCAGGAGGATTGCAAGTTCAAAGTTAACCTCAGCAATTTAGTGAGACCCAAAATAACTTAGTGAGATCCTGTCTCAAAATAAAAAATAAAAATGGCTGGGGATGTGGCTCAGTGATTAAGCCCCCCTGGGTTCCATCCCTGCTACAAAAAAGAAAAAAAGCCACAATTCTACCTTGTGAAGAATTTCTGATGGCCTTACTGGGAGGTCAATTTCCTTTTATATTAAAAATAAATATGGCAACCCATACAGAAACCCAAATACCCCCCAAAACACAGAAAACCAAATAGGCCACACATAAATATAAACTCAAAGAGAGAGAGACACACACATGAACACACATGCATCCATATATATCCAAGGTCATAAATTCTATTCTAGCATTTTTGCCTAATGTAACTAGAGTTAGGTAAGACAGAGGCCCAATGTTCCACAATGAGAAACTCTTCACATGCCAGAAACCAAGGTGGGAGGGACACAGTATTGGAAGCCTGTCTGTTACAGCCCCTTTGCCTTGGTATGTCCAAGTCCAGCCTCTGTCCCTATTATGGGTGTCCTTCAGTGCCAGACCCTTGGCTGGAATCCTCACTCTGCATTTCCCCACATTGTGCTTCAGTATGTAGAGGGATGCAGTGGCACAGGGTCTGGAGTGACAGGTTGTCAATTCAAGCATACAACTGGATTGTAGATGGGAACAAGAAGTAGGAAGTGCTAGGGAGGACGAGAGGGCAGGCGGTTTACAGGAAGAAACAAAGTTCAGAAAGAATGGGAGTCCCGGGCCTCTAGGCCAGAGGAACGTGGTGGCAAGGTGAGTGGAACAGGAGGGGTGCCTAGTCTGGAGGCTCCAGGGTGGGGAACTCTGGGGAGCAAGGCTAGTCGCTGGGAGTAGATAGGATCTGGGCTTCAGAGAATGACAGAAAGGATTGGGGGTGCTAATAAGCCCAAGCCAGCCCAATCAGCAAGTCCACAAACACAGGTGGTGAAGCCTTCTCTTCCCTAAGGTCAATTTCCTAGAATTGTTTTTGAAGTCACAGTGAGATTTGAGATTTTAGCGTCTAGAGAAATATGATAAGCAATGAGCACAGCTTCTCCCTCAAATCCTACACTGAGTCTTTTGATAAGCAAGTCTGCAGTCCTGAGTTGGGGTGTAATGTGTCTGTTTACAGAAGACCTGTCTTTCTTTCCTTCTGAGAAACCAGTCTTGTTTAAGGCCAGTATTTCTAAGCTGCACAGAGCATCCCTGCCTAACAGGTCCCTTCCTCCATCTTCCCAGGTGTTTTAGACAGTTTTTCCCACTGCTGTGACTCAAAGATCTGACCAGAACAATTTTAAAGGAGTAAAAGTTTGTTTGAGGGCTCATAGTTTCAGAGGTCTCAATTCATAGACAGAAGGGCCCATTCCTTGGGGCTCAAGGTAAAGATGACAATCATGGTGGAAGAATGTGGCAGAGGGAAGCATCTCACATGGTGATCAGGAAGCAGAGAGAGAGAGAAAGAGTCTCTACTCTGAAGACACAAAATATATACCCCATAGCCACATCCCAATTTCCACCCCTACAACCACACCCTACCACTTCAGTTACTGTACAATTAATCCCAATCAGGGGATTAGTTTGCTAATTGGGTTAAGACTCTTATAACCCAATTATTTCTCCTCTGAGCCTTCTTGCATTGTCTCACACATGAGATTTTGGGGGACACCTCATATCCAAATCATAACACCAGGCCAACCTGACACAGTGGGGCAAAGGCATTCCTAGGTAGGACATTCTCGAACACTTGCTCTGCCCACCCTGGCTCCACATCAGGAAGCTAGTGGGCATGTGTGGCTTGTCAAGTGTCTTAAAGAGAATGTGTGCCAAATAGTTTCCTTTTTGCCCTGGAGCCAAAGCTTTGGGAGTTTTCCCCACTAGACTTTTCTCTTGGTAGAATTTTCCACTGAAACATTGCCTTGATGCCAGATGCAAACTTTTGTCTCCCGACCTTTCCAGTGTTGCTTTCAATGTGACTGAATCAGCACATGCAATTGAAACATCATATATGCACAAAAAAAGGATTTAATGATATATAGTGATAATGAAGATAATAATGGTTTATTGATTGCCTACCATGTACCTAAATTCTTATTTAATCCTTACAATGCCCTTATGAAAGTGGGTGTTATTATAACCAATTTTACAAATGAGAAAACTAAAGCACAGGGAGATGAAGTATTTTTCCGCCCAAGGTCATACAGCTAGAAAGTGGCCAAGCAAAATTCAGGCAAAGAAAGTTTGGCCTCAGCATTCATGTTCTAATTAAACATTTTTGTTGATACACTAGGATTCCCTGAGCCCCACTCTCTAATACCATCACATTAGGGATTAGATTTTAATGCATAAATTCTAGGGGTCACAAACATTCAGACCATTGTACCATATAAGTTGTAGACACAAGCATACATCACACTGAAATCCTTCAGCATTCATATAATTAACTAGTGTTTAATATTTGTTGCTGGTCTTTTTCTTAAGGAAAATTTCCACACAATGAAATGTACAGATCTTGAGTGACCCATTCAGAGTTCTGACAGATGAAGATATCTGTGTAATACAAACTGCTGTCAATGTGTAGGCATTAGCATCAACCAAAAGTTTCTCTCATGTTTATTCCTGGTCAATTCCTTTTCTAAAACCAAGCCAGTATATTCATTGCATATTGGTTTTCTGATATTGTTATGAGTTTGGTTGCCTATTATTCCACTGTATGGACATATTATAGTTCAAATAATTTTCTATATTTAGACAGTTAAGTTGTCTCCATTTTTCACTGCTATGAGCAGTATATGGACTTCCTTGTGGGTACCCAAGTGGTCCCCTATACATATTTGGTGGTGGTGTGTTGCCAGTGTAAAGTCCTTGTAAGAAAATTTTGTCTAGTTGCTCCCTCAAAGGCTATCTTCATCTACCTTCCCACCAGAAAAATCTTAGAGTGCCCCAACTTGTCCTTGATTACAGCTGACTTTGTGCCTTATCCTGGATGTGCAGAGCATGCTCAAGTTGTTCCTGGAGACTCAGATGCCTTGAAGATGGGATAGGTAATCCATTCATATGGATTCTAAATATTTCCAAAATGAACCATTTAGCAGGGAAGTAGACAAGAGACAGGATGTACTTTTAGGACCTGTGTTCTCTGGACCTTCTTATGGCACAAAAGATGAATGGGTTGGTTTATGGTGCGGGCTTATGGGGAAAAGGAAACAAGTTTTATTTATTGAAAATGAAAGAAACATTGCATTCTCAAGAGTTTTAGGCCCCCAAATTAAATCGACACATGTCCATATCACTATCACAAGACAGACACTCTAGTCTTTTAAACACACTCCATTTATTTACTTTTCAAGTCTTTGAGCTTCACTCTTGGAAAAAGTCCCATGTTCTGTCAATAGACTAGGTGTAGGGTAATGATTTTAAAACCCAGGAAACCATAAATTCCTCACTGTCAGCATCTTTTGCATGGGTGGCCACTATATTACTCCCATTTTGCTGATGAGGGGATGAAAGTGCCAGGTTGTTAACGGCCTGCTCAGGAACAGCTTGGAAGTGGGTGTAAGGAGTGAGACTGGAGCACTGTACTCCCCTTCCTGCTGCTTCTCTCCTGAGTAACATGTAAATCAAAATAGAAGGAGTCTGACAGGTTTCAATTCTGGACTGTGCTTCTCCCTGTAGGACTGGTTTTGAAGAGGACCACTTCCATAGGAAAATCATTCTTGAAGGAATTTGCCCTGGATTCTAGAGAAACCAAGGTTCATTATATGGATTTCTACATTTAAATCCCCCAGGACAGGTAAAGTTGCCCACCCACCAAAGGCACACAGGATGTCTGTCATCCATCCTGCAAATGAGGCATCTGGGAGATGGAAAGGGAAACCCAAAGTTCACGTGGACTCCCAGCAGCCTCAGCCACCAGATTTCTCTCCCTTCCTTGAATGCTGCAGAGATGTGCATGTGTACAGCCTATTGAGAAATCCCATTTTGGGCCAGTCAGTCTGAATTCCACTCACACTTTTCTAAGGCCTGGAGCTGAGACGGGGCTCCCAGATGCAGATGTCTAGGAACTGATGTCAAGCAGCTGGTGGAATTTGCTCTCTGGTTATTCCACATGCCACTTCCATCTTCCTCACTGTTGGATCCACTGTCAGTTTCAGACACATGGTCTTCCGCAGTCTCTCCCAAGCCAGACAGGAGGCAACACCCTTCTACCGCAGATTGTCTGCCTGGGTTGAGGTGGTGTGAAAACCCAGTGTCTCCCCACGATTTCCTAATCCCAGAGGCAGTGACAGCCTCTTGGCCCACTCCACTGGCAAATGTTGCCTTGGGGTCCCACAATTCATCACGGCTTGAATGTGCAGTTGCTGCAGGGAATGAGATCTCTTGGCGCTCTGCTGGGCTGCCACATTTGGAAGTGATTTGGGATTCAAAAAGGCTGCTGATGGAGGAAACTCTCAAGCATTGTTATTGTCTATTTCTGGCCACCCAACTTCTGATCCGAGAAGGTGGGATCTGGCCAAGTTGAGATGAAGTGAAACTGTCTGATATCAAGCAAGATGGTAGCCAACGTGATGGGTGTGGGTGGATGAGAATTCTCTTATCCTTCTCAGTTTAGTTGGTTGTGAACTCAGAGTCTTGGATGGGGCTCCTCCATTCCCTCCTGCCCTCCAGTCTGCCAGGCCTGGCATCCAGTTCTTATCTTTATATGATTATTCTGTCTGAGCCCTACAAGTACCTTCATAACTGCTGTTTCCACAGTCATCAGTCTGATTTCTCAAACTGGATATCAGTTGGACCCAGAGACCAAGCCACGTTCTCTCCTTCTTCTCACAAGCTCAAGCATCCCTCTGCAAACCCTAAAGAAAGCCTCTTCACACTGTTGAGGTTCTTTGCAATTCTTCCTTTAAGCCACCTCCCCTTCTGTTGTTACTTCCGAAATCCAACCAGATGTTGAACTTTCTCAACATGAGTTTCAACTGGACATCACCAACTGCATGTCAAATGGTGATGTTAGAAATGACTTTCTCTAAATGATCCAGAAAAAGTCCCATTTTTCACAAAGTATTTTTTTAAAATTTCCATGACTGGTTTTACATATGACTATTGTTCACTATAAAGACCAAGTTTTTCAATCAATCATGTTTCCTTTCCAATTCCCTTCTCCCCATGGTACTGTCTCCCCTTCAATGTTCATTTGCCCTCCCCCTTCCCTCCAACCCCCGCCCTTTTGTGGGCTGTGCCAACCGTGCAGCAGGAGGAATTTCTGGAAGGAGGCCAAATTTGGCTTCAGATCATTTCTCTTCAACACACACTGGCCTCTGAAAACCAGATTCTGTTTGTCATTTGGTTTGCTCTCCCAGTATTGTGTCATTCCGATGGTAATGCTGATGGATTTCAAGCTTGCCTCGTAGAGTAACGCACAAGGTTTTCATAAGCACATTAATCTTAAAAGAAAAACTGTCAGATGCAAACAATACCCATATGACTGATGTTGTAAAGACACAAACTAACTCCTAACATCCATTCCTAAAGAATATTATCTTACAGAGGCCTTATGTTACCTTTAACTCCCTTCAAGCATATGTACCAGGGCTTCATAACACCTAAAAAGCTTGCTTTCTGCACCAAAAAGTCAGGGATTAATGGCATGTCTGCTCACTTGCCAAGTCCAAATAATAAGCTTGGTCACATGGCAGTGTAAACAAGACCATGATTACAAGAAATATGTAATTTCATTAGTTTTCACAAATGTAATATAAGCAGTCCTTATGAAAACCAAATTGGAAAGTCATTATACCCCAAGATGAGGGACTCTGGTCTCCACAAAACACTAAAAACTCATTAGCAGATGAGACATGCTGCCCAAACTCCCTCGTGGAAATGTTCTTAGCTCACAAGCAGATTTTGTGCAAAGTGTTTGCCCATTTTTGTCCCAAAGTTAGAAAGATGTGTGGTATGAATTATGTATCTGATAATAGTGCTATAAACGTCATTTGGAAGTGTGCCAGGCCACAATCAAGAAGAATCTAGTAGCTTGGTTTAATTTAATGGTGTTGAAGTGTTCCACTATAATTAAGCATCTGAAAATTAAATAGAAACAGTCATTAGGCTCAGTGATACAAAGCCACCAGACCAAAGAATATAAATTATTTCAAATAGAATCCCCTGAAGAGCAGTATGGGGTTTGAGAGGGGGTTTGTTCTTCAACAGGGGTTTGGACAAGTCACTGGTATTTAGGATCATCAGAGTTAATGAACACAGGCAGTTAATCTAAGGAGTCAAGTCTTGTCAGCAGGGGAGCCTAAATTTTCTGGCAGTAGCCATATTTAGTTTACAATTTCTAGACAAGGTTAGGTCCAGATATCGTGATGCCACCCTACAACTCCAAAGTTGATATGAACCATTACCCATGATAGACCTGTGTCCAAGTAAATTAACTACATAAAAAGATAATGGAGATGGAAACCATCAACACTCACTATGATGCTCTGAATTAACTATGAGAATCTTTTCTCACTGCTGCTATTCATCATGGTGTTTAGAGCTGCTCAGGAATCCAGAGTCCTTGCAACCTGAGAGAGTAGCAATATTTCCTTACTTTCAACATAAGAAAGGAAAAGTACACAACTTTGTATTAAGTATAAAGTCCACCTTTTATAGAAGTGAAAGATACTTTAGGCATTTGACCAGGCCAGAAGATCATTGGTCCTTCACTTTACTTTCCAAAGGTTAGGAAAATATTGTATAAATATCAATGACACTTCCCAGGGTTAAAAAACTTTCACAGGACAATTTTGTATTTTTTAAATCCACAACTGAACCATTGATTTAGCAGGCAGGGCAAATCTTATTATACTTCTTCTACAAGCTAAGCTTGCTGGAACTTTGAAGATATGCAGGACTTTCCTTGGGACACACAGTTAGCTGGTCAATGGCCCAGCTGGTACAAAAGCCAAGGTCTTCTGATTCCAAGTTCAAAGTGGTTTTCAAAATGCTAAATTGACTCCTGGTAGAAAACAGTAAAACTTATCATGCTACTTTAAGTGATTTGTATTTGCCACTAAGTAGCTTATTTCACAATCAACTTTTATTTATGCACAAGGTTGAATAACAAAGACAGTGAGGATTTTAGAACTTTTTAGTTAGATCCTTTGAAAAAAGGATGAAAACAAAGGATATTTTCCCTAGAAAATATGAGACAGAAATTTGCAATTAATTTTAGAGGATTTGTGGGCCCATAACCCATCCATGGGACCCCAAACCTGCAGTTAAAATGTAATGGACAGGGAACTGGGGGTGTAGCTCAGTGGTAGAACTTAGCTTGCACAAAGAGCTGGGTTCTATCCCCAGCACCGGAAAAAAAAATGTAATGGTTGGGTAATTGAAATCTTTAAATTATATCAGGTCCTCCCCTTATAAATTATCTCCAAGAGTTCCCTCTACCAAGTATTTTAAAATATTTTTGAGTTGTCAATAAATTTTTATTTTATTTATTTATTTATACGCAGAGCTGAGAGTCAAACCTGGTACCTCTACACATGGGAGGCAAGCGCTCTATCACTGAGATACATTCCCAGCCCCTCAAGAGTTCCCTCTACCAAGTATTTTTGAAGAGTTCATTTCCTCTTTTCCTAATAGCTGTCTCCTGGTAGGGGCGATAGTGAGCACTCAAAGCAATCCCAGGTGGGATGCTAGAAGGTGATGTCAGTCATTCAGAGTCTGGATAGCCTAGTGTCCAGAAATCACACTGGGAAATCCTAAGTGTGCATCTTAGACCTTAAGAGAGGATTAAAGGTTTCTGAATTCCAATATTTTCATCCCTGGTTAGCACTAAAACTGAATGTATGCTCTGGAACCAGATTCCAGTTCAAAATCCTGGCTCAGCAACATTGTGGTTTGTGTGGTCAGAGAGAAGTTATGGTCTGTGTGCCTCCATTTCCTCATCTGTGCACTGAATTAACATTAAATTCAATGTTCATTTACCCTCCAAAAGCTGTTGTGAACACTAAAGCAAGATATGTGCAAATTCTTAACACCATGAATGTCTGGCACAGTGAGGGTCCTCAGCAAGCTTCAGCCTTTACTGTCAACGCCTAGAAGGATCATGTCCGTTTCAGGCAATATTGTTGCCGGTGAGTGCTGCTTAACTTCTTCAGTAATCAGTAATCAGCAATTAGCCTGACCTTGAGGCAGCTTCATCAGCTGTGTTTAGTCTGTGTAAGGACTAAACATCCAAGTTGGCAATTTTTCTAATTTCAGTTTGTATGTGTCCCCAAACCACTGGTCAGGTAAAGAATGTCTAATAAATAAAGGACCTGTTTTCTTCGGAAGTGACCGTGTTGTCTCTTTCTTAACCTCCTTTGGCTGTTTATTTGCTCTGTGCCTGAGGCTGCTATGATCTATTTCAACTGTCTCTCCTCTCACTCAGGGGTTTAACATTTGGTTTATAAAACTGTTCCAATCTTGGAAGTTCAGCACCAGAAACACCTTCTATTTCTATGTAGAAGGAATGTTCTCCCTATTTTTTCTTTTTTAATTTAAAAGCACAGTATCTTCACTTTTTCCCCTCCCCCTGCACTGGGAATTGAACCCAGGAATTCTCTATTGCTGAGCTACATTTCTGGCCCTTTTTATCTCTTTTATTTTGAGACAAGGTCTTGTTAAGTTGCTGAGGCTGGCCTTGAACTTGCAATCCTCCTGCCTTAGTCTCCTGAGTATGTGGGATGACAGGTGTGTACCATTATACCTGGCTCTTGTTTTTTTTTTTTTCTTCTTCTTTTTTTTTAATGCAGGAAACCTTTTTGATGTTTCTGAATTCATGACATCTATACTGCTATTATGATCTGAGTTTTCTGTATAATGCATTTCAGGTTATTCTTAACTAGAAATAGTAAAATACGTTTTTTAATGCTCCAGGGGATATTAGAGGGCTATTCTTTACTAACTGGGCACAGTTGAGACACTGGCATGAGAAGCCATTTCTCTATGGGAACACTTGTTTAGGGAAGCTCAGGTTTGGGAATGGAAGGGACTCAAGACAATTAACTGGTGATGGGGCACTTAAGACATCCTTGAGCTACCAAGAACCAGCTGTTGTGACTCAGAAGAGGGACATCTCTAAAGCCTCTGCAGAGGCAAAGTGCAGTCGGAATAAAAAGATCAAGAAGGAGTCCAGAGCTGACAACATTGAAGGACATGGTCATGCATTGGTGCATCTGAACTCCCTGCCTCTCTGTGGTTTCTGCTTTTACTGTGCAGTAATGACTAGAATCTGCTTGCAGGTATCAGGAATGAAACAATGATCTCTTTGCTGTCCAAAGTGGTACACAAAGAATTTGTAAGCCTAGAGGTAAGGAGAATAAATGTTGAAAAAAAATGTAGTCACAGTAGGGTGTTTTATGCAACACCATTATCAATAGTGAGATCTCCCTCCAAATGCCAGGCCAGCACCCATCTTTACCCTCCAAACCAGGCATTTGTCACTATCATACCCAGTAGCATCAGGTAGGTACTTCACATGTTAAGCTTCCTTAATGACCCCAAACATTTGTTTTATTTTCTATTGGCTAATCAATAAGTTTCTATATAAATAAAATAATAAGGGAATAAAATTTCTATATAAATAAAAGTAAAATTACAATGTCACAAAAGGATGATGTGGATACTCTAGTGATTACATTCAATGTAATTATCACAGTTGAATACTGAAGATGGGCAAGGTATGAATATTATTGTCATATTTTATATCAGAGGTGATTAAATCCTTATGGAATTTACTGCATTAGTTATGCTGTGAATTTAATAAAGGACTTAATTATATCTTTTTTTTTAAAAGACAATCTGGGAATGGGAGTCTAAAAATAATTTTCCCCAGGGATAATATGCAGAGAATACTGCTGCACAATTATTTTTAGTGTCCCCCATGCTGATTTAATGATAAAATCAAGGCTCAAAAACTGTGCTTCATATTATATGTATAGACTTAACATCAAACTTTGGAACAATGTGTTGTAAGTGAGGAGGAATTGTAGGCCTATAAATTGCATGTAAGCAGGAAGTTCACATCTATGAGGAGAAACAGAACAATTGACTGTCTGGTCCTTGGGGAGCCATTTAAGTTCAATCATGTTTGGGAATGAAACAATAAATGTCTCAGAAACAAGTTTAAGATGACTACATAGTGTTTTATTTTCCTGTGCCCACACAAGGGGGTTGGATGTCACAATAATAAAGCTCTTCCTGCTACCATTTTCTAGTCTCCTATTGAGAAAAAGAAACTAGTCACTGAAAGATAGGAAGATAGGTTGGACAATATTTAAAATGGAAAATATTGTCTTATCAGACTACTATTGTCTTTTCATATTCATGTGATAACCTAGAAGCAGCCCTCAAAATGAGGAGTATTTGGAAGCCAAATTATGCTCCTGTGTTAATGTGACTCTCTGCTCAGGAAATTCAACAAATACCTCCTCCAAAATCTATGTTTAAGTCCCAGGGAAAACTATAGGACCTGATTCATGACATTGAATAGCTTCTGATGTAGTGGGTGGGTATGGGTAAAAAAACATACTGGAGTACATTTTCTGGATTATGTTAAAGCCAATCTCAGAATGCCATGTCATTGAAGATATTTCAATATGTATCACTATGAGAGAAGGAGTTTTTAAAGACAAAACACAACAGCATAGTATAATTAAAATAATTAACAATAGTTTCTTAGTGTTTTCTAATATTTCAAGTGTCCATGTTTCTAAGACTGCTCAATGTGGTAGTCTGCTTTCCATTATTGCTATAGAGTACCTGGGGCTAATTTATAAAGATAAGAAGTTTCTTTAGCTTACAGTTTCAGAAGTTCAAGGGCATGGTAGCAGCATCAGTGTGACTCAGGACCTTGTGGCAGATAGCATCACCATGGGTGGAGTAGTATAAGGGGAATCTCCTAGTGAGACAGGAAGTGAAGAGCCTAGTAAGGGGCCAGTCTTGTTATTTTACAGCAGCTCTCTGGTGAGAACAACTCACCCTCTGAGACCAAAATTAATCCCTTCCAAGGGCAGTGCCCATGATGACCTAAGGGCCTCCCACTAGACCCATCACATCACTAGGAACCAAGCTTCCAACACATGAACCCTTGGAGGATGAATCATATCCAAACCATAACGTTCAATAAAAGAGGTTTTGTGGTTGATTTGCTTGAATTAGGATTTAAACAAGGTCAATCCTTTTCATTGGTTAATCTGTCTCTTAGTTCTCTTTGATTTCATTTTAGTTTTATGTATTACATACCTTCCTTTATTTCCACTTCCATTTATTTATTGAATAAATTGGGTCATTGTTTTGTAGATTATCCCATATTTTAGATTTAGCTAATTGCATCCCATGAAGTCATTGAATAACCAACTTTATTTTATACTTTCTGTAAGCTGGTGATTAGATTAGAGTTTTGATTAGATTCCAATTTATTCTCTGGGTCTGGGGCTTCCTTCTGAATCATGAAGAGGCACATAAGCTCTGGTTGTTTCCCTCTTTCTTTTTTAAAATTTTTTTGTTAAGATTGATCATTGGATTCAGATGTTGTCAGTCTTAATGATGGACAGGATTTCATTAGGGAGGCTTGCAGACTATTTTGAACATGTTAATGTTCTTGTTATAGCTAATAGACTACTAAAGAAAATAGAGACTTCATATAGGAAAGCAAGGAAAAATGAAGCTAAAAAAGCAGATAATAATGAACACATATAATAGGCCCTGAACTAGATGCTTTGCCTCTGTGTAAAATACTTAGTTAAGTTTCTGGTGCATGGCAGAACCAAAGAGTAAATGATATTATTGCTATTTTTAGTTTGAACTACTTTATTCTGCTGCCTCCTAAAGGAATCTGGTAATCCAGTGAAGGGCAGGATTCATTTTGGGGCAGAATGATCAAGTTGGTTAGAACTGATAAATGAGAATTTCCATCTTTTATAGTACTGATCCTGGACTGTTTGTTATAGGGTTTGGCCATAGGTGCTACAGAGTAGGGATGGAGGAACACTGAAAGTTTCAGACTGGAGAATAGCATGGGAAAGAGACATTGGATTGAAACTTGGGGTGATCACTTATACATGGGAAGAACAACATGGAATAGCAGGGTTTAAGGCTACTAGAGCAGGTTGGGAAGACTTTGGCTTCTAAAGACTCCTCATTTTGAGGAGTATTTGTTCAAACTCAGAGAGACAATTGTATGAATAGTTTCTCTATTAGGTGGTCTTTTGGAGAAAGAAAGCTCTAGACCTCACACCACATACTTGAGTTAATTCTAATGTATTGCTGATTGAAAATGAAGCCATGAAAATACCAGATGGATACAAAAAGACTTTTTTCTATTATAGTGGAAGGAAAGCTTTTCTAGGTATGACACAAAATCCAGAATCCACCAAATAAAAAAAAAAAAAGACTAATCTAACTTCTAAGAGTCCAGACCTTCTACATGAGAAAAAATTGTTATAAGCAAAGTCAAAGACAAATGAAAGAGTGAGAAAAATATTTGCATCTGATATCACAAAGTGTGAATATCTCTTAAAATATGAAGAGATACTAGAACTTAAGAAAAGGGCCAATAATCCAATATACAAATGAGCAAATATATGCCACTGAAGAAGAACTTCAAAAGACCACAAACATGTGAGTAGATGCTTAGTCTCATTTATAAGGAAAAAAATGCAAAATCTAGCTACAATAAACCATCTAGCCAGATTGGCTAAAAAAAAAAAAGTCACTGCTAGAATACAAAATGGAACACTCCTTGAAGAGGACTATTTGGGAATTTATTGAAATTAAAAATGCAAATGCTTTTTGGCAGTTCTATGCCATAGATGCATACCTGTGTCCCCACAGAATAGCCAAAAATTGGACACAGTTCAGAGGCTGACAAGCCCCTGGTAACTTAGTCAATAGAACACTATGCAGCTATTTAAACAAAGCAAAACAAAACCATGAGGCTCTTCATGGGCTGATATGGAAAGATCTCCAGAGTAAATGAACACAGCCAAGTGCAGAACAGTATGCTTAGCATGCTGCCTTTGGGGTAAGAAAGGGACAGGGAGAAAGGCCATGAGCTCTTATTTGCATATATTTGCATAAAAAGATTCAAAAGAAACTGATAAAATTGGTTCTCCTCGGGTGAATATGTTTCAGGGAAGAAATGGGGCAGGGATCTGGATCAGAACAAGGCTTCACAGGGCGGGCCAAGATGGCGGACTAGAGGGCGGCTGCGTTTCGCGCTGCTCCAGGACGCAGGATTCGAGAGAGGAGATAGTGAGAGATTTGGGACCAACTCAAAGCTGCCGGGTGAGTCTCTCCTGTTGGGGAGGCGTCCCGGATGGGGCGGTAGCCCCGGAATGCAGGGAATTTGTGAGGTGGAGTTGCTCGGTGAGACGCCCCTCCCCCCACTGGAGCGGTAAACACGGACGACTGGGATCAGCGTAGAGGAGGCGGCTCAGCATAGCGCTTGGACTCGAGCAGCCGCTGGGGCTCCGGTCGGCTGCCTGGGGAGGAGCTGCGTGGTGAGCTGTTTGGACCCAGAGTGACCGCTTCCGAACACCGGGGGGTTGCCCGGAGGAGGAGGAGAGGCCCGGCGGGTCGCTTGGGTCTAGGAGTGACTGCATCAGAGCCACGGGCGGTTGCCAGGGGAGGAGCTGCGTGGTGAGCTGTTTGAACTCAGAGTGGGCGCTCCTGAGCGCCGGGGGACTGCCCGGAGGAGGAGGAGGAGCACGGCGGGACGCTTGGTCTGGGAATGACTGCATCAGAACCACAGGCGGTTGCCAGAGGAGGAGTTGTGTGGTGAACTGTTTGAACTCAGAGTTAGCGCTCCTGAGTGCCGGGAGGTTGCCCGGAGGAGGAGGAGGAGCGTGGCTTGTTGTTTGACCTGGGAGTGACTGCATCAGAGCTGCGGGCGGTTGCCGACGGGGGAGCTGCATGACGAGCTGTTTGAACTCGGAGCAGCTGCTCCAGAACACTGGTGGCCTGCCTGGAGGAGGAGAGCGGTGGGACGCTTAGTCTGTGAGTGACTGCATCAGAACCACAGGCGGTTGCCAGAGGAGGAGGCGAGTGGTGAGCTGATTGGACTAAAAGCAACCGCTCCTGAACACCGGTGGCCTGCCTGGAGGAGGAGCGTGGTGAGTCACCTGGTCTCGGAGCCACCGCTCCTGAACACCCGGGCGGCTACCCCAAGGAGGAGGAACAGGGCGGGTCACTTGGACTTGGAGTGACTGCCTAGGGCTACAGGTGGTTGGTGGGAGGAGGAGACCCAAAGTGAGTTGTTTGGACTCCTAGTGACTGCGTCGGAAACCGGGCGGCTGTCCGGAGGAGGAGGTGTGTGGCGGGTCTCTGTGTCTTGGAGCTATTGTACGGGGCTCCAGGTGGTGGCTCAGGGGAGGGGCTGCATAGCCAGGCGATTGGTGCAGAGCAGGGTCCCAGGAGCTAGGTGGCTTCTTGCTGGAAGAGCCGCACAGAGACACGCCTAGGGGCGGAGCGAAGTTTCCAGGGCGGCGGACAGACTCTCTGGGAGAGGCAGCCTAAGGAGACTCGCCTGCGAAGGGTGAGGCTCCCAGGCCCAGGACGTAGGTCCGGGCCCCTGGGATCGTTGCAGAAGAAGACAGCCCAGCCCAGGGGGTAGTTGTAGATTGAGGGGAACCTCTAGGAGGGCAACTGACTAGCGAGACGTCCACACCGAGTGACTCTTCCCGGCCAGGGGAGGTTTTCCCACAGGGACAGTAAAGTCAGAGACATAGGCACAAACAGGCCTTGCCTCAGCCCGCAGCCTACTTCCCCGTTGAATGACCATTGGTCAACAAGTGGAGACACCTCTGCCCACTAGCAGGGAATATACGCCACCTGAGGGTCACCACCCTAGAGAGGCAGCTTCTTCGTGGAGCTCTGCATTATCAACCTCCTCCAAGACCTCAGGCTACTGAAGGATAAGAGGGGATATACTAACAATCTTCAGGGACATTATAAGTTGATAGAGGAAATCTGCAATATCTTAATGACCCACTGATCCCTGAACAATATGAGAAAACAAGGGAAGAAAATGTCCCAAACAAATCTAGATGTTACATCAATAAAATCCAACGACAGCATGCCAGAAGAAATGACAGAAAGGGAGTTCAGAATGTACATAATTAAAATGATTAGGGAAGCAAACGATGAGATGAAAGAGCAAATGCAGGCATTGAACGATCGCACCAATCGACAGTTAACAGAGCAAATTCAGGAAGCAAAGATCATTTCAATAAAGAGTTAGAGATATTGAAAAAAAACCAAACAGAAATCCTTGAAATGAAGGAAACAATAAACCAAATTAAGAACTCCATAGAAAGCACAACCAATAGGATAGAACAGCTGGAAGACAGAACTTCAGATATTGAAGACAAAATATTTAACCTCGAAAACAAAGTTGAACAAACAGAGAAGATGGTGAGAAATCATGAACAGAATCTCCAAGAACTATGGGATATCATGAAAAGGCCAAATTTGAGAATTATTGGGATTGAGGAAGGCTTAGAGAAACAAACCAAAGGAATGAACAATCTATTTGAAGAAATAATATCAGAAAATTTCCCAAATCTGAAGAATGAAATGGAAAATCAAGTCCAAGAGGCTTATAGGACTCCAAATACACAAAATTACAACAGACCCACACCAAGGCACATTATAATGAAAATACCTAACATACAAAATAAAGACAGAATTTTAAAGGCTGTGAGAGAAAAGAACCAAATTACATTCAGGGGAAGCCAATACGGATATCAGCAGATTTTTCAATCCAGACCTTAAAAGCTAGAAGGGCCTGGAACAACATTTTTCAAGCTCTGAAAGAAAATGGATGCCAACCAAGAATCTTATACCCAGCAAAACTTACCTTCAAATTTGACGATGAAATAAGATCATTCCATGATAAACAAAGCTAAAAGAATTTACAAAAAGAAAGCCAGCATTACAGAACATTCTCAGCAAAATATTCCATGAGGAAGAGATAAAAAACAAAGAAGCAAATCAGCAAAGGGAGGAATTATCCTAAAGGAACTGTCAAATAAAGGAGGAAACAAGATGTGTCAAAAATTTTAAATATGAACCAAATGACTGGGAATACAAATCATATCTCAATAATAACCCTGAATGTTAATGGCCTGAATTCATCAATCAAAAGACATAGACTGGCAGATTGGATTAAAAAGAAAGATCCAACAATATGTTGCCTGCAAGAGACTCACCTCATAGAAAGAGATACCCATAGACTAAAGGTGAAAGGATGGGGAAAAACATACCATGCACATGGGCTCAGCAAAAAAGCTGGAGTATCCATCCTCATTTCAGATAAAGTGGACTTCAAGCCAATGTTAGTTAGAAGGGATAAGAAGGACATTTCATACTGCTTAAGGGAACCATAAATCAGCAAGATATAACAATCATAAACATCTATGCCCCAAACAGTGGCTCATCCATATATGTTAAACAAATCCTTCTCAATTTTAGAAACCAAATAGACCATAACACAATAATACTAGGTGATTTTAACACGCCTCTTTCACCACTGGACAGATCTTCCAAACAAAAATTGAACAAAGAAACCATAGATCTCAATAACACAATCAATAATTTAGACTTAACAGACATTTATAGAATATACCATCCAACCAAGAGCGAATACACTTTCTTCTCAGCAGCACATGGATCCTTCTCTAAAATAGACCATATATTATGCCACAAAGCCAATGTCAGCAAATACAAGAAGATAGAGACACTACCTTGTATTCTATCAGATCATAATGGATTGAAGTTACAAATTAATGAAAGAGTAAAAAACAGAAACTACTCCAACACCTGGAGATTAAACAATATGCTACTATATGATGAATGGATAACAGAAGATATTAGGAAGGAAATTAAAAATTCTTAGAGGTAAACGAGAACAAAGAAACAACATATCAAAATCTCTGGGACACTATGAAAGCGGTACTTAGAGGAAGATTTATTTCATGGAGCGCATTTAATAAAAGAAGTAAAACTCAAAAAATAAATGACCTAACACTACAGCTCAAAGCCCTAGAAAAAGAAGAACAGACCAACACCAAAAGTAGTAGAAGACAGGAAATAGTTAAACTGAGAGCTGAAATCAACGAAATTGAAACGAAAGAAACAATACAAAAATTGACAAAATAAATAGTTGGTTCTTCGAAAAAATAAACAAAATTGATAAACCTTTAGCCACACTAACAAAGAGAAGACGAGAGAAAACCCAAATCACTAAAATTCGGAATGAACAAGGAAATATCACAACAGACACGACCGAAATACAAAACATAATTAGAAGCTATTTTGAAAATCTATACTCCAACAAAATAGAAAATTTCGAAGACATCAACAGGTTTCTAGAGACATATGAATTGCCTAAACTGAACGAGGAGGACATACACAATTTAAATAGACCAATTTCAAGTAATGAAATAGAAGAAGTCATCAAAAGCCTTCCAACAAAGAAAAGTCCAGGACCAGATGGGTTCTCAGCCGAGTTCTACAAAACTTTTAAAGAAGAACTCATTCCAATACTTCTCAAAGTATTCCAGAAAATAGAAGAGGAGGGAACTCTCCCAAACTCATTCTATGAAGCCAATATTACCCTGATTCCTAAACCAGACAGAGACACATCGAGGAAAGAAAATTTCAGACCAATATCCTTAATGAACATCGACGCAAAAATTCTCAACAAAATTTTAGCAAATCGCATACAAAAACATATTAAAAAGATAGTGCACCATGATCAAGTGGGTTTCATCCCAGGGATGCAAGGTTGGTTCAACATCAGGAAATCAATAAATGTCATTCACCATATCAATAGACTTAAAGTCAAGAATCACATGATTATTTCGATAGATGCAGAAAAAGCATTTGATAAAATACAGCACCCCTTCATGCTCAAAACACTAGAAAAAATAGGGATAGTGGGAACATTCCTTAACATTGTAAAGGCCATCTATGCTAAACCCATGGCTAATATCATTCTTAATGGTGAAAAACTGAAAGCATTCCCTCTAAAAACTGGAACAAGGCAGGGATGCCCTCTTTCACCACTTCTATTCAATATCGTCCTTGAAACTCTAGCCAGAGCAATTAGACAGACCAAAGAAATTAAAGGGATACGAATAGGAAAAGAAGAACTCAAACTATCCCTATTTGCTGATGATATGATTGTATACTTAGAGGAACCAGGAAATTCCACCAGAAAACTTTTAGATCTCATAAGTGAATTCAGTAAAGTAGCGGGATATAAGATCAATGCACATAAATCGAAGGCATTTTTATATATAAGCGATGAATCTTCAGAAAGAGAAATTAGGAAAACTACCCCATTCACAATAGCTTGAAAAAAATAAAGTATTTGGGAATCAATCTCACAAAAGAGGTGAAAGACCTCTACAATGAGAACTACAGAACACTAAAGAAAGAAATTCAAGAAAACCTTAGAAGATGGAAAGATCTCCCATGTTCTTGGATAGGAAGAATTAATATTGTCAAAATGGCCATACTACCAAAAGTGCTATACAGATTCAATGCAATTCCAATTAAAATCCCAATGATGTACCTTACAGAAATAGAGCAAGCAATTATGAAATTCATCTGGAAGAATAAAAAACCCAGAATAGCTAAAGCAATCCTTGGCAGAAAGAGTGAAGCAGGGGGTATCGCAATACCAGATCTTCAACTCTACTACAAAGCAATAGTAACAAAAACGGCATGGTATTGGTACCAAAATAGAAAGGTGGATCAATGGTACAGAATAGAGGACACGGACACAAACCCAAATAAATACAATTTTCTCATACTAGACAAAGGGGCCAAAAATATGCAATGGAGAAAAGATAGCCTCTTCAACAAATGGTGCTGGGAGAATTGGAAATCCATATGCAACAGAATGAAACTAAACCCATATCTCTCACCATGCACAAAACTAAACTCAAAATGGATTAAGGATCTCGGAATCAGACCAGAGACCTTGCATCTTATAGAAGAAAAAGTAGGTCCAGAGCTTCAACATGTCGGCTTAGGACCAGACTTCCTCAACAGGACTCCCATAGCACAAGAAATAAAAGCAAGAATTAATAACTGGGATAGATTCAAACTAAAAAGCTTTCTCTCAGCAAAGGAAACTATCAGCAATGCGAAGAAAGAGCCTACAGAGTGGGAGAAAATCTTTGCCAATCATACTTCAGATAGAGCGCTAATCTCCAGAATCTATAAAGAACTCAAAAAACTCTACACCAAGAATGTAAACAATCCAATTGACAAATGGGCTAAGGAAATGAATAGACACTTCACAGAAGAAGATGTACAAGCAATCAACAAACATATGGAAAAATGTTCAACATCTCTAGTAATAAGAGAAATGCAAATCAAAACCACCCTAAGATTCCATCTCACCCCAATTAGAATGGCAATTATCAAGAATACAACCAACAACAGGTGTTGGCGAGGATGTGGGGAGAAAGGTACACTCTTACATTGCTGGTGGGGCTGCAAATTAGTGCAGCCACTCTGGAAAGCAGTGTGGAGATTCCTTAGAAAACTTGGAATGGAAACACCATTTGACCCAGCTATCCCACTCCTTGGCCTATACCCAAAGGACTTAAAATCAGCATATTACAGAGATACAGCCACATCAATGTTCATAGCTGCTCAGTTCACAATAGCCAGATTGTGGAACCAACCTAGATGTCCTTCAATTGATGAATGGATAAAGAAAATGTGGTATATATATACAATGGAATATTACTCAGCCATAAAGAATGATAAAATTATGGCATTTGCAGGCAAATGGATGAAACTGGAGAATATCATGCTAAGTGAGATAAGCCAATCTCAAAAAACCAAAGGAAGAATGATATCGCTAATAAGTGGATGATGACACATAATGGGGGTGGGAAGGGTTAGTGTTGGGGTTGGAGTTGGGTTTAGGGAGGGGGGCAGGAATGGAGGAAGGAAGGACTGTATAGATGGAGGGGAAGGGTGGGAGGGGAGGGGGGGAAGGGAAAAAATGGCAGAATGAATCAAACAACATTACCCTATGTAAATTTATGATTACACAAATGGTATGCCTTTACGCCATGTACAAATAGAAAAACAACATGTATCCCATTTGTTTACAATAAAAAGAAAAAAAAAAAAAAAAAAAAAAAAAAAAAAAAAAAAAAAAAAAAAAAAAAAAAAAAAAAAAAAAAAAAAAAAAAAAAAAAAAAAAAAAAAAAAGAACAAGGCTTCACAAAGTAGACTTTCTTATAGTTTTTGGACATTTGAATTATATAAATGTGTGACCTACACACAAGAACACAAGAAATAAAATTTTTAAACATGAATGGTCCATAGTCTTCACAGTGTACAATTTCTTCAGTGAGAAGGCCTGTCTACCACTAGGTGTAACTGGAAGCCAAGGTATGAGAGGCATGAAAAGCTACCCCATGCAAAAAGCACTTTTGGTAGAAGGGTTCCACAATTTTGAGTGGATTTATAAGAACTGTGTCATGGGACGTGGCGCCTTTGAGGGGGCATGGTTTCAACAGGTGTTGACAGAAGTGGAACTGGCAGGTAGAGGACAGCAGGAAGGAAAGCTCACAGTTGTGATGTCTTGGATGAATTTGGATAGTGGCTAAAACCTCCTCTATCTGGGAGCAGAAGGCAGCTGAGGACAAAGATGGCCATTTGATGTCAGCATGCGGAAGGCCCCAGCTGCCTGAATGGAAGCAGTGAGATGCAGTTAAGAATCTGAGTCCACAATGAAGCCCATCAGAACTGCAGTTCTATTATTCCATTCAAACATTTTCTGTGTACCCATGGCAAGGGCACTGAGCCAGCTGCAGGGGTACTGAAAAAACCAGGGCTCAGTACCCACCTGGCAGCTAGCATTGCTCTCTGGAGAAGGATCATTAACAAATGTGGGGGGCAATGTGCTGAGGGCAGTGTTATCAGTCTGAACCAGGCAAAAGGAAATAAGTTTGAATGAAATGAGTGAATTTATCCATTTTAGGTTGAGACAGAGACATGGAGAGTCTCAGGATGGTTGAAATGCTTTACTAAGAAGAGAAAATGCTCATCAAGTGGGTGGTTAGTGTTGTAAAGATTTGGAAGGGGAGCAGTTACTGGAGTGGAACTCCAGTCAGCACAGGTGAATCAAGGCATCTGGAAAAGTGGTTCCTGCTGTAGGAAAAGTATCCATCAAAACAGAACAGACACTACATCACGCAGAAGAATGAGAAGTTATACTCTGTTTATGTATGATGTGTGAAAATGCATTCTACTGTCATGTATAACTAATTAGAACAAATTTTTTAAAAGCACAAGTTAAAGGAACACATTTAAATAAACAAAAAAAAGAATAGACAGACCAAGCACAGTGGCACACACCTGTAATCCCAGTGACTCGGGAGGCAGAGGCAGAAGGATTACAAATTAAAGACCAGTCTCAGCAACTTAGCAAAACCCTGTGACAAAAAAAAAAGCCCAGGGATGTAGTCTAGTGGTAAAGCACCTCTGGGTTCAATCCCTGGCATCAAGAAAAAAAAAAAAAAGGCAAAAATTAATAAGATGATGCTGGTGGAGAGATGAGGAAAAGAAAGTACTAGATCCAAGTGGGATTCACAGGTCATTCATTCTAAGTCTGAGAGAGCATGCAGCTTTGTGGGTGGGGCCAGACCATTGGAAACACATAATCAGGGCTCCAGAAATGTAGCTGCATGTGAAGTTGGGATAATGAAAATGGTTTGAAGCAGTAAGTACAGAGGAGATCATGAAAGGAGAAAAATCTGAAAAATAGGGAAAGATTAGGAATTTTAGGGTGCAGAGGGCAAAAGGAAGATTGAGCGAAGAAGCAGAAAGTAAATTTCAAAACTCAAAAGAACCAATAAATCTCAACCTGAGGTCTAGAGAGGAAGAAGAGATGGAAGAAATGACTGTGCTCATAGGCGGGGATGATGACCAAGGCTAGGCTCGGGGGAAACCTTGAGCACACTCTTATACAGCCAATGGCCCTGAGGGCCTCAAAAAGAGAGGAGGATGGAGGAGAGGGTGAGGGGAGGAAATCAGAGCACTGTCCTCCCCTAGGAACCTCAGAAATGGGAGAGAAGACTGAGAAGAGAGAGGACAGAACAGGGGTCTGTAGGAAGCAGGGTCAAGGTCTTCTGGCAGTTCTGAAGATGGGGCTGACCACACTGCAGGGTTGACCCCACAGTCACATAGGCAGCCCAAGACCTGAATCTGGATCTTGCCTTTGGGGATCCTCCAGTTACTGGCATCTGGGAAGAGACCCAGAAGACTGGCTATGGGGGAAGAAGACGGTCTCCCAAGAAAGTCAAAGCTGAAGAAAGCAAGCAGAGGTGATTCCGCTTACAGTCCTTGTTCATAGATCCGCAGGGGGGTCCTGGATGGGACATCTTCCTGTTTTGCTTCCCTCAGCAGCCCCTGGAGCCTGTCCCTCAAGCAGTATTTTTCTTTCCTGTGGCCGTTCCCAAGACTGAGTGTCTTGGGGTGGGGGCAGGGGGAGGGAGAAAAACATTGTGAAAGTACAACTCAACTCAGAAGAGATTTTTTAAAATGAGGTCCTGCTGTTCTCCAGGGATAAATACACAAGAGGCCAGCAGGCTGCGGCTTGCAGAAATTCTGCCTCAGTGAATAACTGAGATCGATTTACAATTAGCCAAGCAAAATGCCTGTCTGGACGTCTTTCCCTTCTTGGCATTCCCAGTTCCCAGCTCATCTGGCTTCCTCTTGATTTTTCACTGCTTCACTGATTTGAGAACCATACAATGATATATTTTAACATACTTTAAATTACTATTAGAATCAGCTATTATTAGAACAATAACGATTTATCCAGCACGTGCTGTGTAGAGGGCGTGTTCTAAGCAACTTAGCATCCTCCCTTCATTTAGTCTTTGGATGTCTCATGTAATGGGGTTCTACTGTGATCCCATTTTCCAGATGGAAAAACTGACATTCAGAGATGGAAGACCTGCCAGGACAAGAGTGGTTGAGTCAGGAGTCATCTTCAGTCTGTACCCTCTGTGTTCTGAGGTCAGAGCTCTGGCTCCCAGGTCCTGACCATGAGCTTGCAGCTCTCCTCTCTCTAACCTGCTTTTCCAGCCTCCCACAGTATGGCCTCCACCCTGTTTCCTGCTTTCTCAGCTGCCACTTCCGGCATCATGCCCGTTCCCCTGCCAAGCCAACGTTGTTGACACTTCAGCCCTGCTTTTCTGTGATCCTTTTCTAGATCACCACCTTTTCTCTCCTGAAAGTCACTTCATGCCCCTCCTTAGCCCTCTGGGCCTCCACCTGTCAACATCCACCCACTCTTTAAGGACCATCTTGGAAGCAAACTCCCGCCCTCCAACGCCCTGTGGTCCTGACCATTCTTGACCTCCTCCACCTCAGAACCATGTTCTTACCTCCAATGTGCTCTACTTAGAGATGACAGTGCTCAAAGTTTTCCTCCATGGCACTCCTCTTGACATCCCAGAGGCAAACACCCTTCCATTAAACACTGGTCCAGGTAACCAGCATGACATTTTTGACACTCTATTCTGTCCTTCAAATAGACAAAAAGTTTTTATCCTATGCCATGAAGAACCCATATATGCTTCAATATCAAAACAGTGTTATTTTCCATAATCATGAGGCGAGATTGGAATTGCTCCCTTGACCTCCAAGTGCCCAGAGGATTTGCAAATGCAAGTTTAAGAAGAAGGTGACCAGAACATGAAGTCCTCAAGGGCAAAAACTGTGCTGATCCCTGCTTTATAAACCATGGGTTGATTATACAAAGAACTTTCTTTATATTTGCTTAAATAAATTGCATGTTAACACAGGCTCCAAAAGGGTCTGAAAATCATTTATTTCTCAGTAGATATGTTTCCCTTGTAATCGAAACTACTTGATTAATTTGCTCATTGAAGCTATTTTGTAGAGCTGGTACAAGCCCACCAACACAGTTCACATTCCCAAGTTCTAATTTGTGGAGTCCCTCCGAGGTTCTGTTGTATTTCCATTTCAGAAATTTACATGTGTTGGAAACAGAGCCAGACCACATTTTAAAATCACTGCATCTGTCCCGGAGCCCTCCTACCTCCCTACTTGTTGAATTTCTGTTGCTTCTCAGATTCTAAGAACCCCCCAATGCTAATCTGATGTGGCCGCTGCAATTCTGCCAGGCTCCTCCTCGCCCTCAGGGCGCCACAGGCTAAATCATTTCCTTCCAGTGAGAACTCCCACCTGCTTAGAACAAGTCCCTCAGCTAGGGCAGGAGGATGGCAGGCGGCTGGGAGCCACCCCAGCTTCCATTCCTGTGTGATTCAGTGGCAATGATTTATGTCTACGCCTGCATCTTTGTAGCAAGCAAACTGCCATAACCAGCCCACATGGTTGGCAGAGGAGAGACTGTTCACAGGCTGGGGACTCAGCCCTGGGAAGATAACTGAATGGAGGATTTGTGGCAGGCTGTGTTCTTGGGATTCAATACCTATAAGGGACTAGGGGCAGGACTGAGCAGGACAAGTTGGACTATGACACAGATACTGCAAAGGCAGCTGATCCTGCTCAACCCTAGCATTGGGATGACCCTTCTGAGCTGTCCTCCACTGTGGCTTTTATACTCCCATGGTGTGGAGTCACTGGATTGTGAGCTGCCGCTAGCAAGGGAAGCATTTCCTTGGGTGTGATGGTTCCTTTCAGCCTGGGAAGGATGTTACATCAGCAATGAAACTCCAAGATACAGTGCTGTGTATCTTAGTCCTGCGTAATGAGATCCTGGTAGCACCTAACATTGTCCACTACAGAACGTAAGTGCCTGGCTCCACAATCAATGGAAGCTACCCATTATTAAGGCACTCTGGCCAGTTAATAAGGCAGAAGTAACTAGGAGTCCAGTTGTCCCCAGAGTAATAGAAGATGTCACTTAGCAACAATAGGTGTTGGTGAGAATGTGGGGAAAAAGGCACACTCATACATTGCTGGTGGGATTGCAAATTAGTGCAGCCACTCTAGAAAGCAGTGTGGAGATTCCTTAGAAAACTTGGAATGGAACCATCATTTGACCCAGTTATCCCATTCCTTGGCCTATACCCAAAGGACTTAAAATAAGCATACTACAGTGATGTAGCCATAACAATGTTCATAGCTGCTCAATTCACAATAGCCAGATTGTGGAACCAACCTAGATGTCCTTCAATTGATGAATGGATAAAGAAACTGTGGTATATATATATATATATATATATATATATATATATATATGCACAATGGAATATTACTCAGCCATAAAGAATGATAAAATTATGGCATTTGCAGGCAAATGGATGAAATTGGAGAATATCATGCTAAGTGAGATAAGCTAATCTCAAAAAACCAAAGGACGAATGATTTTGCTGATAAGTGGATGATGACACAAAGGGGGGTGGGAGGGGGGCAAGAATGGAGGAAGGAGGGACTGTACAGAGGGATAAGAGGGGTGGGAGGGGTGGGGGGGAAGAAAAAAATAACAGTATGAGTCAAAACTATTACTGTAGGTAAATGTATGATTACACAAATGGTATGCCTCTACTTCATGTACAAACAAAGAAACAAGATATACCCCATTTGTTTACAATAAAAATGAATTAAAAAAAAGAAGATATCACTTAACTAAAATCTTGGATTTGAGGCACTTCAGGGATATGGGAAAAGTTAAAAATGTGGGGCAATGACAGAAGTAAATATTTTGGGAAATGATAATTCTTGATGGGTGGAAGAGAAACCTCATTCTTAGGAGCACCCTGTTGCAAGCAGGGGCCTGTTTAGAGACACGGTCCTGGAGCCCCAAGCCCAAGTTTGGTTCACCGGGACTGGGCCCATTACCTCAGGGGGCTCGCTGTGAAAGAACATGTTCAAAAGGCAAACAAGGAAGTGGAAAAACTCCACTTAGGACTAAAAAGTAAGAAAGTAAATAGAGAAGCATAAGATCTTCTTTTCTCTGACAAAGGAAGAGCCCAGTGTTACAGTGGGCAAAGTTAGAGCAGATGGTAATTCCCATTTAGTGCTGGGACCAGTGTCTTCAGATGACACTGCCTCAGTAAGAGCCATAGTTCTCCAGTGTTAATGGAAGACTCTGGGTCCCCTATGGATTTCCTTCTTCCTCAGTTTTCTCAAACTAGAGAGTGGATAGCTGTCACTGGATACCTTAGTCACTCACCTTCTCCTGGCAGGAGATGCTGCTGATCCTGCCTCCCAATAAGTGTCACTTCAGTGTCTTGAGCCACCTGTCATGAAGTGCCTGGCAACCATAAAAAAATGTGGCAAGCAAATGAAAATACAGGAAAACACTTCAAAGCTGCTTTCTCCTTAAGATGCAATGAGATATATCTTAATTTATAAAAATTGCTATTAGTGATTCATCTTCTGCCTGTCTCACAGATGTTCTATAAATCAGACAAAAATGTAAATGCATTCATTTCTTAAAAATATAAGGAAATTGGAGTTAAGGATGTGGCTCAGTGGTAGAGCACTTGTCTAGCATATGTGAAGCTCTGGGATTGATACTCAGCAGTGCCAAAAAAGAAAAAAAAAAAGAAAAAATATGTACACACACACACACACATGCACACACACACACATACACACAATCTAATAAGAATAATGACCAATGATTCACCACCTCTCATTTTCCATGGTTAAGTAATTTAATCCTTACAATGACCCTATCTTATAGATGAGGACATCAAAACTCACTGAAGTGACATCTCAGTGAGTGGCAGAAACTGCATTCCAAACTGAGGCTTTTGAGTGAATTAAAAGGCTTCGACTTGTCAATATTCTGAGTTTAAGGTTTGTATGCAATTTTGGACCTATAGATATTTATCTTTGAAGAGATTATGTAAACCCCCTGTGTGCTAACTCCATGATGAAATGCAAACACACATACACACAAACAAACACAAGCAGTCATGTGTGCACAAAAGTTCTTGCCAGGAGTAATAGCTCTAGTCACATCTAATCACAAATTTCTCCAACCTTTCTAGCAGTTAAATGCTAGACGTGAAAGAGAAGCTGTAAAGGCGCAATGAAGGCCATGTAGTTAAGTCCTCTTATTCCACTGTAACGTACATTAGTGTGAATACAGCCTAAAACAACCCAAAGACCTCAAGCCCAGAGTTCTTAAAATGTCACTGAGCCCCACCTAAGGCTATTTGTCTAAATTGAGGCTCTGCTATATGCCAAGCCCCAGCCAATTCCACAGCCCCTCTTCCAGAGTTACCTATGCCTCAGTTTAAAGAGAAACTAAGATGAAAGTGCCAGATTCGTTCTGCCCAAATCAGTTGGCTGACGTTGCAAACATGAACACATGTCGCACATATGCAAACACCAGCCCCTCGAAAAATGACCTGGGATATATTTTGTGTAACGTAATTGCAGAAGAGAGATTAAACCAAGGCAGGGTTTTGGTTCAACTAAAGGTGTCATTAGACAAAATGGAATGGACAGCACCCTCAGATGCTACCCGTTAGAGGGGAGCAAACTTTTCCCCTGTTGGCCTGTCAAGAGGCAATATTCCAAATGCTGAATATTTCCCGGTCTGATGGATATTAATTCTGTTATCCATTCTGCTGATGTCTAAATGCCTAGATGTCTTGTCAAAACTCATTTTCTCAGTGTATCCACTTATACAGTTTACAGCCTTGTAGCCCTGTTCAGCATCTGTCACTGCATTTCAAACCACCCTATAACCTTTAAGCTTTTGATTGCTGCTGAGAAATACTGAGCAGTTTTAAGGGTGTTTAGTTTTTTGTTATTGTTATAAATATTAATTTGCATGTACTTTTAAATTATTTTGATACTATCATATAAAAACTATAATTTATTAAAGTAAATGAACATAAATTTTTTATAAAATACTTCAAAAAACTGATAAGATTTATAAATTACACAATTCAAGATCTCCTTAAAAGATGTCTGTGAAAGGGTTTTAAAAATAATCAAGACCAATGAGCCCCATAAGAATTTTTGTATCTGTTCTTTTAGTCTTAGTGGTAGGTATATGCATAACATTTTATAGCAAAAAAGGGATTTTTAAAAATATTACAAGCAATCCTGTATTTTAAAGTTGTGTACATCAAGGTCCTGTAGTGACAAAGTTACTCCCAGATTTTCTTGCAACTTGTTAAAAAGTGAAATAAGGTTTGCATTTTGGAACATAAGCTTAAAAAACAATAAAAATCAAATCAGATGAAGTAATTTGGGTCTTAACATTTATTACCAAATGAAGTTAATGAAAATACACAATTTTCTTTAATTTTGGAGGCTCTGCAAAGGATAAGTGAGGTGTTTTTCTTTCTTTCCCTTACCTCCTCCCTCCCCTTTTTAAACCGATAATCGTACCCCTATCACAGGTATCCATATGGGGGAAAAACAAAGTTCAGCTGTACAATGTAGTATTGCCATAGCCAGTGTGAAAAAGGTTTCCCTCTGCTAAGGTTCATGGCAATTAAATAATGTTAACTATAGCAATAATCATAAAAATACAAAACTATGTTGAGCCCTCAGGACAATTCCATATTTCTCAGATGCCATCAGAAGTGTGAGGATTGTGTTTGCCCAAGTCCATTCCACGTCTAGAGACCTGTGTTATTTAACATTGATTTCTCCCCTGTAATTTTTATTGGTGCATAAAATGCACATAATGGTAAGACTTGTTGTTACATATTTGTATATGCACATGATATAGCAATATAATTTGACCAATAACATTCCCCCAGTATTTCCTTTTTTCCTCCCCATCTCCCTCCCGCAGGTCCCTTTCCCCTACTCTACTTGTTTTAACCTTGTTTAAAGGCAAGTTCAGCTCCCAAATCCTTGGATGATTCAATTATCCTGACAACCTATTGCCCCAAATTGAGTAGTGTTTGTGACTTGTTCGTTGCCACTTCTCCTGAAGTCGAATCTGTCAGTGCACAATGCACGCATGGCTAAGTCAATCTCTGACTCCAAGGCTGCCACCAGTTCACTGTGCAGATCCTTACACTTAACCGGGAGACAGGGATCACCTGTGCAAGAGCAGGAAGACAGAGGAATCTTTAAAGACAGCCAACCTCTGCAGTGAGTGGAGACTTTGAAGGTAGCCTGCTCCTTTCTCAGCTGTTTCCAACAGGGGCCAAAGTAGTACAGTGTGAAAGACATAGACTGAAACATGTTTTCCTGTATCATCATAGGGTGTCCACAGATGTGAGGCCAGTCAGTCCCAAGCTTTTCCTCTCACATCGTGGAAAAACAGTTGCAAAGCAAAAATACCACATTACCCTATCTCTTCCCTTCAGAGAGTCTCCTAAAGGAGAAGTTCTCACATTTTAATGCACACAAGAATCACCTGGACAGTTCTTAAAAGTCCTGATGTCCAGACTGCAGCCCAGACAAATTCAATCAGAAACTCCAGGGCTGATCCCCAGGCATCAGGATGTTCTATGGTTCCTCTAGCCACCGTGGAGCATCAGTACTTTAAAAAAACCCTTTGGCAAAAGCAGGACTGGTTGAATTGGTCTTTAGTTGATGGCATAAGAATTGAACATTGATTCTAGATGTCTCTCCACTGGCCTTATTGCAGTGCTGGGGACGAGTACTTTTCCCTGCGGTGATGATGCGGGTCTTTCTGCATACAATCTGCAGACCCTGTCTAATATTTTCCATACCGGGCAATGAGATCACAAACTCCAAAACACTAAATCAAAACCGGAGGCATTACGGGTCTTCAATAAAACTCCATAGCCCATACACAAGGGGGAGGGAAAAGAAAATTAAAACCATCACTGAACTGTGGACATATTTTATATGTACATATATGTGATACATACATATATTTTGAGAGAAAAGGATACCCAACAATAATTAGTTAAAAAAGGGGTAGGAAAACAATGAAAAGCTGCTTGCAAATAAAAAAATTCCATTTGTACCTTAAAGAAAGCTCATCATAAAAGACACTTGATTTCTGAAAAGGGAAAGGGATATAAATGTTATTGTGGGGAGAAATAATAGAAATACGCATATAAATAATTGAATTAACATGAAGGAGAGCCTACTTTGATAATAATATGCAATTATAGAGAACTTAGGGCATTTGAGTTTACATGAAACAAAACAATCCATAACTCAGTAACTCTTTTTATTCCAAAATAGTAATTCTAAATAACATGCTGCATATGAAAACAAAGCCATTGCTATCTAATTATGTGTCATAATTTTAATCATGGAAGAAATGGATAACCGAAAGTGGAGCCAGTACTTTTGCTTCACTGTACCTTGCAGGAGGGGAATCTGGGCTCTGTCCACCTGCAGGTTTTAGTGTTCTTCAGTGACAGAACTATTATTACAACAATAGTTCTGCAAATCTACTTTTTTTCCAGGTGCTAAATTATGCTTTTTGTGCTGAAGGATGAAGAGGACTGATCTTTAATAAGTCAGACAAATCCAAGTAAACAAGGACTGGCAGGACATTATCTTTAATCAAGACAAATGACTCCATAAGTGTCCTTTGGTTACCATGACTGCCCTCCAAGTTCTATGGCTACGTAGAAGCAGAAATTTCTAAAGCATTGCCCTTGCATTTGAGTGCAGTACACTTTAAGCTGGTTCAAATTAGGCTAGGCTAGTATGGATGTCTCACACGTGTCAATATTTGCAGGCAAGCAAATCTGATCAGCAGGGGCATCCTTTAGGCAGCAGGAGACCGTTGCCTGCCCCTGCCTTTGCAAATCATTTCCAAAACAGTCACATCACCACTGTCTCTGTTCCCTTCTGTAAATGCTACTTCTTTCCTTTGTACACTACCCGACCCCATGACTACTCTTAGGACTCCCCTTTTCGAAGTATTCAGGAGATAAGCCCCATGGAAATTTGAAACTTCCCAAACATTTCTATTTTAATATTGCTATTTAGACTTAGCACTGTCATATAAACATTTTTGAGAGTTCACTGCAAAAGTGGAATTTTGACCAGTGCCCTGGAGCCTTCTGCAGGTTTTTCAGTTAATGAAATGAAATAAAATAGATCTTATTTTATTGGATGGGTGATTTTGTACAAGGGGAAATTGAAATTTATGCGACATGCCCTTTTCAGGGCAAATGAGGGAGATATACAGTAAATGGAACTCGGATTTTATTCAGGTGAGGATATACACACAAGAACAATTAAGGACATGAGCCCTTCAAAGACTCAGAGAAATTATTTCTTACTACAAAGGGCAGTAGCCTTCTGTAGTTTGTTCTTAGCACTTAAATGCAACGTTCAAAATGATTCCACTCTAAAAGCAATGTTATAAATGTAGTACTCAGGACCTCACATCTCAAGGTAAAAAGTATCTTATATCTTTCGTTAAAGAAACTTAATTTTCCCAGTTTATTTCTAGTGGGAGTTTCAGAGCAAATCTATTTTCTGATATATTTTTTCCCCTATGCCTCTGAACGAAAACAAGGAACTCTGGCCATCAGTGTTGTATCACACGAAAAACATTCATCTATTTTCATTTATTCATTTCATTTGAGAAAATGAAAAAAAAATTTTTTTTTTTTTTTTTTTTTTTGCTTTTCCCGTGCATTTCCAAGGACACAACCCACCGTCAGTCGTCAGGGTAGTGCAAATGGCGATCCAACTCACTGCAGCTGACCGGACTTGCTTTCAATAATGAACATTTCCCGCCCAGCAAACAAAAAGCGGACCTAGGCAAAGAACCGACTGTGATCCCCGTGGCCACAAGCAGGCCATATGAAAGCAGGCCTAGGGAATGGGTCCATGCGAAAGCAGGACGGTATTTCGTGCCTCTGGGTGCTGTGTTTGAATGTTAATTTGCACCATCTTCAGTACCTTGCATTTGGGATTTGTGGAAGTCTGTGTGTTCGGGTTTGGAAAGCAGGTGCTGTGCGCAACGCATCCCCCATCCCTCCTTGTGGGGAGGACGTACTGGCCTCGCGCCCTGCAGCAGCGCTCACAGAGGCCGATTCCCTCCTCCCTAACCCCCTCCCTTCACGTCGCAGTCACTGTCCTGGGGGGTTTTGTTAATGCAACGTTTCGGTTTCCCGCTTGCTAGTTCGCTGTTTATAGGCTCCCTCAGGTTTTGCAGTTCCCCTTTCTGGCTCAGTTCCTTTCCCCAGACGTTTCCATGCAGCTAATCACTTCTCAGTTCTCTTTTAGTCATTTTTTTTTTTTTTTTTGTTATTTTGTGTGTGGTGCGGCGGGATCTCCTATAACAAATATATCTGTGGACTGGAGTGGGGTTTCAGTATAACCCTGCACATAAAGCTTGTCCTGCTGTAACCCGACTTTTTTTTTTTTTTTTTTTTTTTTTTTTTTGTACCCGGGATTGAATCCAGGGGTGCTCAGCCAATGCATCACATCCCCAGGTCCCCTTTTTTTAATTTTTAATTTTGGTACAGGGTCTCACTAAGTTGCTTAGGGCTTCACTAAATTGCTGAGGCTGGTCTCGAACTTTTCATTCTCCTGCCTCAGCTTCCCAAGCCACTGGGATTACAGGCGTGCGCCACCACGCCCGGCTTTTTTAAAAAAGGTAAATTTAAAAAGAAAATTAAAAGACTCGGTTTATTTGACCTCAATTTTGAACCATACCCCTCACCACCGAGTGCTCTTAAAAACAGAAAATGTGCAGAAATTGAGCCAGGCCGGGACTAGCGTGAGCAAAAGCCGACTCCGCGATTCGGAGACTCTGTTTTAAGAAGGAAGACCCAGAATCCCAGACTCGGGTCCTCGCGGGCGGCTGGAGGGACCAGAGTGCGTGATTATTCGGACTTTCCCCAGGGTTCTCTGGGAATGCCGCCTGCGTTTTCTGCTCTCGTTGAGTCCAAGGAGATCCGAAACGCGCACCTGTGGGACCCGAATGAGACTTCATTTGCTGGTTTGATTTTCTCTTGGGAAGCCTGAAATGCGTGGGCCCCGGGGAACATTCCAGACTGTTGCACTTTTCGTTTTGCAACCAAACAATTCCCGCAAACAGTTTCATCAAAAATCAAAGGGACGCAGGAGGCGTGAAGTGGGGGCTACTGTAGCTTCAAGGACGGCCTTGTTAACTGAGCCCCTAGCTAACTCGCAGCTTGAACTTTTGGGTGCTGAGTTCATGGTTCAGGTAGTAAACAGCTGAGAGTACTCATCCACAAACCTCTCCTCTGCCAGCACCCACTACCCCCAGACACCCACTTCGCGCTTGCTTTTTGGCTCGTACAATTTTCACACAGCTTGCCTCTCCTTTCTCTGCTTTAGGATACCTCGCTCAGGTCCCGAGGTCGCTCAAGGACCCTCACATCACTGCTGCCCCCGTGGGCGTCCAGCCCCAGGCAAAAGAGTCAAGTCGTTAATTCCTGCATGCACCCTCTGCTGGGTAGTTTCCGCGCCGCTGGAAGCCACACTTCACTTTGTTGCAAGTACCATCCACAGCTCGCAAAACTACTGTGCCAAACCCAACTACGCAAAAACGCGGAACCCGCGAGCTCTTTACCTCTTTGCTTTCAGTGCTGACCAGTAGCTGCCCCCAGGCCCTGGAGAGGGTCAAGCTGCATCCGCATAAGTGGAAGAGATGTTTATTTTCCTTTCGCAATCCCACCTCTGGGTCATCTCTCCCCTGGACTAGCCGGCGGCACCGGAACCCGCGGAGCCCAGTCTGGGGCCGACAGGGGGCGACAAACTGTAAGATTTTCCTGGTGGCTGGCTGGGCAGAGGGCTGTAGAGCGCTGCTGAGTGGTCCCGGCTAAGCGAAACTGGCTGCCGGGAGGGAGAGGAGGGGTGAGGTGAGGTCAGGGCCCTGCTAGTTCTGCTATCCCAGAGAGTTCCCCAGGTGTATCCCCCCAAATCTTTCTCCAGCACTTTCCCAGCTAGGGGCGGCCTTCCCTGGAGGAAGAGGGGTGATGTCTGGAATTTGTTGCCTGCGCCCCGCGCTCTGCTAGGCAGAGGCAGGTTGGATGTTCCTCTGAAAAGGTAGTACAAATTGCTTTATTTGCTTTTTGAGCGTGCCTGTGGGGGAAAGAAACGACCTTAGCTGCTTTTTCGAGTCACCAGAGTGCACTGGATTGAGGTGTGGATGCTGTTTCTCACATCTCAAAGACCTCACGTGTAGGAATCCACCTTTCTTGGTATCCCTTGCCTGATTTGAAATCTGGGCAATGAGCTTTCAGTTCAGAGTTTAACAGGTTCCAAAATACCTAGAGGGAACTGAACAGGGGTATGTCATCCTCACTACCCAAAGTCCCAGAGCACCCAGCAGGCATCCTCTGTAGTCCGGTGTCCTCTGCTTGGTGCCTTCCCAGAACTCCTGTCTCCGATCTGCCCACCATAATCCAAACCATGTCTTTGATCCTTACCCCAGCGCTGCCATGTTCTGACAGGTCTTAACTTCCAAATGAGTTTTCCTGCTCCCAATCTTGCATCCTCCTCCTAATGCATTGACTCCCAAACCTCTCTACTGTCCTGGAGAACTTCCTGAAGTTACCAGAGGGTGCTGGAACTCAGGAGTCAATTTTCTGGATCCTCCTCTTCCCTCTCTTGGGGTAAATCTTGCCTCAGTTTCAGCCCCGCTGGGACTTGCGCACCATCTCCTGAGAATCCAGGATTTATGGCTCAGACCCTTCAAACTAACACTTTGGGATAGGTTGATTAGGAGCCAGCGATGATCTCTGGCCCCGCAGTGGAGGGAAAAAAATCTGGGCCTCCACTGCTATGGCTCCCCAGGCAGAGTCTTGGAAGGCATTAGTAAGCTCGGCGAGATGCCAGGGCTACTCTCAACAACTATAACTGGAGGATTGTGTGTTTAGGGGAGCAGGGTATTTTCTTGTTTTCTGAGGAGTGCTGTGAATGCTTCGAAGTACAAGGAACCATGGCTGTTTCTAGTGCCTAAGTTCTCCCTACTCTGGTGCATTCAGTGCAAAGCACTGAGTTTACTTTCCCCACCTTGAAACTCTTAGATTCTGGTCTTGGTCAGTTCAGGTGCAAAATACAAGATTTTCCCTTTCACTTGCTTTCTCCTGGCCCCCTTTTCATGGCTTCCTCTGGGACTGTCACAGTTAGCAATACAGGCTGACAAGTGTAGAATAATGCTTTGAAGTGGAATAGAAAAGATTTAGTGTTTATCACCAGGGTCAAAGAATGCAGGGGTCCCTAAACTCCGCTTAAATGAAGGTCAAAGGACCATTCTGTGGTTTAGCAGAGGTCTCCTGGAGGCTGCAGGTACTGGGGAAAGGCGAGGCCAGACCTACTCAGGATGGAAGGGTGCAGGGATTCCACGACCTGAAAGAGAAAGAGACTATTCTTCTGACCTAGAGTTATGCATTCGGTCTCCTGAGAATGGTCAGGACACCTTTGGGGACCAGAGGCAGCAGGTCGGAATCTCTTTCCCTTTGCTCCTGTGTCACCTCTTTGATTGAAATGAGTTCTGGTGGGTGGGCTGCAAGACAGAATCTGGAATGTGCCCCTCTCGGGTCATTGAAATTGCCCTGTATTTCAAGGGAGTGGGTGGCTATTAGACGTAAAGATTTCCTGAGAGCAGCGCTGGGGAGTCGACCAGAAATGGGATACACAGGAGTCAGCTCCTCATCGAACCAGAGGACCCTCCTCCCCAGAAGCCCTGTATTAAACTAGACCCTCTCTCCTCTTTCATCTTGATATTCGCACCCAGCTGGGATATTGACCCCATTCTTGCAGTGCTCCAGCTTAGGAGGGAACTGGTTGAAGTAGCCACACCCTAAACACCTTGCCATAATCAACTTTTACCCTCTGATGTCTCATTAGTATCGATGGTAGGGGTGGTAAGAAAACTAAAACCAAAACTAAAACTAGTACTAGTACTAACACATATAATCGGTTTGAAATGACTTCCCAATCATTCCCAAAGTCAGAGAAAGGAAGGGGTTGCAAGGGTCTGGGAGCAAGTGCCCTGTCCCAGGTCCAACTGGTTTTGGAAATTGGGGCGGTGTGTGTTTTTTTGAAGTGTGTGTGTGTGTGTGTGTGTGTGTGTGTAAGTAAGCGGGGAGCTGGTTCCGGAGTGGGGTGGAGAAAAGCCTAGGGGGAGGACAGAAGGAGGGGGTAGAGTTTCAGGGCGGGGAGGGGGGCGCCTGGGCGCAGTGACGGGAACCAATGAGCTGCCAACTCGCGCGTCTCCTGCGTGACTGCAGAGATTGACGTGGAGGACACGTCAAATTGATTCCCGCACGCTGCAGCTTCCCGGTCAGACGAATTTCTCCCAATCGGATGAAGTTCACCCTGGGCCTGGGGTCGCGGGCGTGGAGAGTGTCCTGGGAGCGGGCAACAGCGGAGGGGGCAGGCCCTGGGGCGGGCGGTGGCGCGCTCCGCGGCGGCGCACTGCGCGTCTCCAACCCGCGGCCCGGCCGCCGCGGATCTAGGCTCGCGCACGCCCTCCCTCTATGCCTCTCCGGTGGTGGCGGCGCCCGAGCTCTCCCGGACTGCTCCGGGCCCAGCCCCCGCCGCCCCGGCGCCAGGCGACTGGTTGGCTCACGCGCTATGGGTAAGAGGCGAGAGGCCGGCAGGGCGCGGGAGGGCTGATGAGGTGGGTCACGACTCTGCGCCTCCTTTCCCTCCGTTCCGCTTTTCCTGGGTAAAACAGTTCTGGGTCCTGGACGACTCTTATTCTCCTCATATCCCCAGTCCTGGAGGGGTAATTCCTCAAGTTGTGGAGGGGGATTCAAGTAGGCGCGCCAAAAGTAGCAAATCCGCACTGAATGCTAGAGCGCGCAGTGCGCCCCTCCGCGGTCCCCATGACTGCTCACCCTCTTAGAGATGGACCCAGGCGGTTTGCCTTCGGACTCTGAGCTGTCTGGGGATCTGTGGGTCACCTTCGGAGGCGCGCCTGGGTACAGTCCATCGCCCCGCGTGGACACCCTTGACTAACACACCGGTGTTTTCTCCCCCTCCTGCTCATTCTCGACCGGCGCGTCCGCAGAGCAGACGTACGGCGAAGTGAACCAGTTGGGCGGCGTGTTCGTCAATGGCCGCCCCCTGCCCAACGCCATTCGCTTGCGCATTGTGGAATTGGCACAGCTGGGCATCCGACCCTGTGACATCAGTCGGCAGCTCCGCGTCTCTCACGGTTGCGTGAGCAAGATTCTGGCGCGCTACAATGAGACGGGCTCCATTCTACCGGGGGCCATCGGGGGCAGCAAACCTCGCGTTACCACCCCCAACGTAGTAAAGCATATCCGGGACTACAAGCAGGGTGATCCCGGCATCTTTGCCTGGGAGATCCGCGACAGACTGCTGGCCGACGGCGTCTGCGACAAGTACAATGTACCCTCGGTGAGCTCCATCAGTCGCATCCTGCGCAACAAGATTGGCAGCCTAGCGCAACCCGGCCCGTACGAGACAAGTAAGCAGCCGCCGCCGCAGCCTGCGCTGCCTTATAACCACATCTACCAGTATCCCTACCCAAGCCCGGTGTCGCCCACCGGTGCTAAGATGGGCAGTCATCCCGGGGTGCCGGGCTCTGCGGGCCACGTCAGCATCCCACGTTCATGGCCTTCGGCACATTCGGTCAGCAACATCCTCGGCATCCGGACATTTATGGAGCAAACAGGTTAGTTGTGCCTTCTGTAGCCCTCTATTAAAGAATTAGCGGCGGGCAGACATGCGGGTGATGGGTTATACTCGCCTTCGTTCTTAAACTGGTTCTGGCTCAGAAAAGCGTTGAGGGGGAGCTGGGGGTCCAGATACTTCTGTGGGAGCCCTCGGACATCTTGAACTTTTTATGACAAATATGGAAAATATTTCCCAAGTAGAAGAGCAGTCGCCGACCACAAATTCGAAGGCCTGAAATTGCTTTTTTTTTTTTTCTTTTCATTTTTGCAAAAAGAATGCAACCCCTATCGCCAAATCTAAGCCAAACAAACCGCTCAGGCCATTCTGCTACTCTGTCTTTAGCTTTCTGAATCTCTCACCGTTCCCCAGTATTCTGCCCACCTTCTCAGACCCAGGGACTTTTCTGAGTAAAAGGGAAAGAAGTCGTGTCTTCAGTCTTGTCCAGTGGCCTAGATTTCTATCAGGTTCCCCGAGACCTTGCAAGTCCTGGATCTGGAACTGCCAGTAATGGCCACCCCCAGGCTGCAGCTACAGTCACAAGGACTTGTCCTTTGACTGTAATTAAAACACAACCAGCTGTTGATCATCTCTGGTGAAGTGAAAAGTGGGGAGGCTTGAGGCAACTATGGTGTCTGCCTATGGAAGGACATAGGTGGGCCAAATTTGGCAGTCTTCACATTGTCCTCTGTTGCCGGCGTTTTCTTATGGTAGTGGACTCAGTAGGAGGGTCAGAAGCAAAATCCACCATAGCCCTGGAGAAAGGAGGGGCAGCGAGAAAGAAACATGAATGCTTTTACCCTTGTTTCAGTGGGGCACACCTCTGTTTGTCCTGGTAGCTGTAACTGAGCTGATGGTTGGGTCCAAAGCTTCTCATGGAGCTGCAGTGGCTGCTGGTTGGGAAGTGACTTCACTAGGCCAGCACTCAGATCCGGAGCTTTTCCTCTTTTCTCCAAGTGCACACAGGCACTAGGAGCAGCTTCACTGTGTCCTAAGGTTGACTCCTTTTTTTGAGTTACCCCTAGGCTGTTCAAGACAGAACCATCTCCCAATCCCCTAGATGCTTATTGAGACGTTAAAATCCATACACAATTTTCATTAGGCTGCCACGAATTTGAACTTGGACCTTTCAGAATACTGCCTCTGGACAGAGAAGGGCCGTCCAGAGGCCTTGGCCTGTTGTGCCTGGTCCCTGCTCATGGGCGGGGTTTCGTGGGAAGCGGGTCCAGGGCTGAGAGGAGCAAAGAGGGGCCCCTTCACCTTTCTTTCTCCTAGCCCGCTGGGAGTGAAAGTGAAACCCAAGTCCAGCTGCCTCTCTGCCTGTGATTGCTCTCCTCCGGAGTGTTTGATCACCTCCACGTTTTCCACTGCACGCCTAGTTGAACCCCTGGATACTAGCGTGGGTAGTTGGCAGTCTGTAAACGTCTGGATTGGAAGGTCAAGCCCAGATTCAGATGTGTCTTTTAATCCATCCTGTGTCCCCAGCAGGGGCCCTGACCGGTAGTGAAGGCTCCGCCTATTCCCCCAAGATGGAAGAGTGGGCCAGCGTGAACCGCACGGGCTTTCCTGCCACCCCAGCAGTAAATGGGCTGGAGAAACCTGCCTTGGAAGCGGACATTAAATACACTCAGGTAACCGGGAGGCAGGGGAAGTAGGTTACCTGCACTAAGGGAGCAGAAGGGGTTTCCCAGGAGAAGTCTCCCTGGTAGGCAGATCTTGTGTCTGGCACCCAGCCGCAAATTTCTGTCCTTTCCTCAAGCGCCCTAGTTTCGGGCAGACTGGCTTTTGAGGAGATTGATTTGCCTTTTGCCAAGGTTCCTATGCAAGCAAAGCTGAAAGTCCAGACCATAGATGGTCGAGAATCCCCTTTCTCCCATGGTGTGTACCATGACTTCTTCGTCTTTTATTATCATTTATAAAATTTGAGCAGATTTTTGGAAATCACTTTACCAAAAAAGAGCCCTTACTAGGAAAATTAGAGACCAGGTCTTGTGTAGAATTAATTGACGGCGACAGCAGTGGGAAGTGAAGGCCCCCACTCCCTCTCCAGGTCAGCAAATGGCATGTACTGGAGAAGACAGGGTCTTCTGACTCTCTGTACCTCTTTACCCCGCAGTCGGCCTCCGGCATCTCAGCAGTAAGCGGCTTCCTCCCGGCCTGCGCTTACCCTGCCTCCAACCAACACAGCGTGTATAGCGCGCCAGGCGGCGGGTACCTTGCTCCCGGTCCGCCTTGGCCACCGGCGCAGGGACCCCCGCTGGCGCCCACCGGGGCCGGCGTCACAGTACATGGCGGGGAGCTTGCCGCAGCAATGACCTTCAAGCATCCTAGTCGAGAAGGTGAGGGGCACAGGCGGGGAGGGGATCAGATGTCTGCTCGAGGGGTTAGGAAGGGTGTAGAGGAGAAGGGTGAGCTATGGAAAAGGAGGGCTGGAGTTGGGGATACAGCGCAAAGAGAGGAGGAAAAGTAGGAAAGCAACTGAGCATACATTCTTCCTTTAAGGTACAGGTTAAGATGTTAATCTTGTCGCTTCTTGGAGCAAATGTATTTCTAACAGGTGTTCCTAAGGGACATCTGAGATTGAGAGAGGCTCTGACTTGTAGACACTGGGCAAAGAGGGTCAGTTCTGCAAACAGGGCTCCTGGGTTTGGATCTGGTTCTTGCACCTTGGTCAAGTTATTGCTCCTCTCTGGGCCTCAGTTGCTTCATCACTAGAAGAGCCTAGAAAGCACCTTCCAGGCCCACATTTCTGTGGCCTGCTAAGTTTTGCTTTTCCTAATGCACCTGTCTTGGCATTTGAACCTTACAGGTGGGTTTGAACTTGACAGTGGCACCTGATCTCCACACCCTCCAAATTCCCTTTTTTGTTTCCTTTTAAAACCAGACCCCAGTCTTCTTTAAAATTATTTTTCCATAAATACATCCTGTAGGAAAGACTAGAGCATTTTAATTATGGGTTCATAAGTCTGGAATCTTTTTGAACTATGTTTTCTGGATTTCCTTTCTGAGGGCAGTGTGACCAGAGGGTCTTCCTCTCTCCCGCTTCTTCTCCTTGTTTATAAATCTGTTCCCCGGTAAATCAATTAAGAAATTTGAGGGATTTAACACATGGTCAGGATCATGAGGGGCATCTTTCTACCCTGCCCATCAGATTTTGATTTTCCTTATAATTTGGGAAAAGTTTACCTACACTTGAGTCTCAGTTTTCTCCCTTGGTAAAAGAAGTGAGTGGATTTGCTACTTTAGAACCTGCCTGTGTTTAGCTTCTGATCACCAGAAATTTGCAGTTTCACCTACTTCAGGCAAAATAAGGGGGAGGCTGTCATCTCAGGGGATCCCAGCCCCAACAGAGAGAGGGACAGAGCACAGACCTGAAGGATGTTCCTGGATTACAGACCTTTACCAGTTGATTTGCCTCACCCCTATTGAGGGGGGTGGGGGTGTAGCAATGGCAGGTGGTAGTGAATTGGCAAATGACCTGAGGGGCTTCCTCTTTGTTGCCTCCTAGACAAAAGTGCTGTTTCCAAGTAGTTTTGGTGAGACATGATGGTATTCATCTATGTGTGTGGGGGGGATTAAGTGTCATCCATAGTGATGAAGGAAAAACAACTTTCCTATTTCCACCTTTCTTAAAACATACACATCCTGGAATATTAGGATAATGCTGATTTGCCTAATTATAGACAAATTTTCCTAATTATAGACAAGGCAAAATGAATTTTCAAAAATTGAGAATTAGAACTTTAAATTTCAAGTAACAGGATAATACCTCTTGTTCATTTAAAGGAAAACTCAGGTGAAGGAAATTTTAGAAATAGAGACACCCATCCTTCGTGACACCCAGGATTGTCCCTTGAAATTGAAATAAAAATGGAATTTTCATTGTTGCACAAATCATTTAACTGAGAAGGCACATTTGAATTCAAAAAGTAAATCCACAAATTTAAATGATTTATCCTGGGTTGATCCCAAGGAAGGGAAGACTTAGAAAAAGAACCCATTGTCTTCAAAAGATGCAGTCATTTTCCAGTAGAGCCAATTTGTCCTGGAGGCATTTCAAAACTTCACAATTTAAATAAATTTGTGAAGTGTAAATAACTAACAATCCAAAGGTAAAACATACAATATTCTAAACTACTTCTACTTAATTTGGGAGGGGATGCAACTTTAACATTAGGGCTTATTGCTTATTGACTTTGGTAGCTATATTCCTTTTCAGAAACACAGACCCATTCAAAGGCACTGGTATTCTTGTCCTCCTACCATTGTATCTGCTTCCTATTATAAAATAGCACATCTGTTTTCAAAATCCAAAGCCATAATTAGCTACATTGGTGATTAATACTATTTTAATGTTATGATCCTTACAGTTCTTTAAAGGTTCAGGTAGAGGATCAAGGAATAACTCAGGTTTATTATTAATAATGGTTTATCAAACTGTTTTTGTTTAAAGAGCATAAAATAATCACTTATTTTGTGTATTTTTCACAGCATGAGAATTATATACACAGTTGGTTTTGAATTTTTATTCTTTCATTGATAGAAAAACTGACTTTGACCCCTGCCCCTAACTGGTCTGTGAAAAGACAAAGCAAAGTAATACAAATTACTGTCACTTATTTTCTAAAATTTCTTAAGAAATTAATATCTTCAAAGAAACCTACCCCATAAGATGGTTTGTTATTATTAATTCTTCAATTCGTTATGGTAGGAATAGCATTTACTAAGTTTCTTTTTAGTGAAAAAAAGTGTCATTAGAAAAACTGCAAACAAGTCAATATGATGAATTCTCAGAAAAAACGCTTTTGATCATCTAGTGCATACACACGACAATGCCATATATATATATAAATTAGGTATAGTTAGACATCTTAGTTATCGGAAGGAAAGCCTTTTCAAATGCCAAATTATGTTTCACAATTTATTAATTTTATCTTGGGAAAGATTGTGGGTCTGGGTTCTCTACTATGTAGGCAAGAAAATATGATCTACATTTCCCATCTCCTGAAAGAAAGCTTACTTTTGGGAACTGAGAAAAGAATAGGAAAATCCACTTCATCTTCATTAGAGGGACTGATGTTCTAGAAATGTCAACACTTACCCAAATGTCTTCATAGCCAGGAGAGACTCCCTCCCAAAGTGAAAGAACCCACCAACCTCCCACCAGACATTCCCTCAAGATAACTGGTATTTACAGCCTGTTTTTGGCAATCATCAGTCAGGGTTTAAAAATTCCTCACAGCAGGTTCTAGGAAGACTAAAAATTTGGAAATCAAATCTGTAAGATACTGCATACACACAAAGAAAATGTGTTGTTTATATTTGTTAAAGGTATCTTGAGGTTTTATTCCCCCTAGTTATTTCTGCCTCAAGACAGTTTTTGGAGGATCCTGAAAACGAATTTTTGTGAGGGATCACTAGGGTGCTGGCCTTTGTTCGCCATAGGACTCCGCTGTTAATGCCAGGCTCATTTGACCTTGCTCTGGGAGACTACTTCCCAGATCCCTGGTGCCTCTGTTCCAAGGTCCCGGTGCACTGGCCAATTGCAATCCCTATATTTTAAAAAGGCCTGTCCCTATTCCTGCCCTCCAGCCCCGCACCCGAGTACATGACCTTGCAGAGCCCCTAGCAAGAGTTCAGGCTTCTGAATCCCTTAGACAGACCCATCCACATTTCCTGGAGTCCTGTGATAGGAAATGGAATGGAATGGAAGTGGGGAGTGGGTCCTGAGGAGTTATTACAACAGAAAGAACTAAAAATGCAGCAGGATTTGCCTCTGAAGGTGGGGTGGAATCTATCTGCGGGTTCCCTTGTGTTTATTTTTCAGGAGCCCATTTTCTCGCTTGTCTCTTAGGGAACCGGCCTTTGGCAGAGGCACCTCCTCCCCCTCAGATGTTTTCTAAACAAGTCCTCACTTTGAAGCTTGTGTATAGGGTGAAAAAGAAAAGGTCTCAATACTTCCGCTGACTTGGCAGTGACAACTGTGTTTAGGAAAGAGCTGAGCGGTGGGTGGGGAAGAGCCCAGGGAGTCTGTCTCTGCTGGAAAGGTCTGTAGACCTCTTTAAAATCTCTGCGAATCCAAATGTGTGTGCTTGTTTGTTTTTCCCTACAACTGATGTGTGGGTTTTTAGTTCAGGTTGTCATAGTAAGTTGAGCCTGGGTCTCGGGTGAGGACTTCGCAGGAGAGAAGAGGGAGGGATGAAGGTGTGGGTGGAGTGTGTGTGGGGATACTTCTTTCTCAATCCAAATTGAGGCTTCCAAACTCTTCCTTTAAAGGAGGATTTATTGGTGGAAAAACAGAAAATTGAAAATAGGTCCCTTTAGGTATAAACAACTTGTGCCTTCTGGTGCAGGAGAAACTGAGCGGCCCTGGCTTGGGAAAGGAAAAATAGGGTTGCACAATCGCATCGTCACTTTTTGGCTTCCAGTAGCAAAACTTGGGCCCCTTCCCAAACCCCCAAATAATAGAGCAATACGTAGAATACCGCCTGATCTGGCAAGCTGACTGTCACTTAATACAGAGGCCCGTGGGTCCTAGGACGTGCTGTGCCGGCAGTGGTGAGTGTATCTGGATCCCCCATCTCATGGGTACAACGGACTCTGCTGCTCACTCAACGCGCTACCTCCTCCTAAGTCAGAGGGCGCTTCAGGCTGCGCCAGGAAGGAATGTTTGGTGGCTCGTTTTCCACATGATTTCCCTTTACCCACCGCGAGAGCACCCGGAGCCGAGCCTTGGGCATCAGCGGAGAGGGTTAGGCCTTGCACCTATATGCTCGGCCAAGGTCTGGGGTGGGCAGATGGGTGGGTGTCCAGAGGACGCGCAGCACCGATGTCAGCTCTTGGCTCCTCTCGGCTCTGCTCAGCGGAAGCCTCCATCGGATCTGAAAACCTCTCCCTCCTCCTGCGACAATCACCCCCTTTACTAAGCGAGTGGTGACAGAGTTGAGGGGTAAAAGAAATAGCACCCGGTATACACCACCAGGGATTAATGGTGGTCCAAGTGACCGTTTGAGGAGATCCACTTGCCAAGCTCCCCTTACACTTGACTCCCTTAACCCATTAAGTCCTAAGTTTTCAATTCTACATAGGACGATGGTAAATAATGAGTTAAGGGGAGAGGGAAAGGTGGGCATCTAGAGACTCACAAGGCCTTTGGGGAGCACGGGTTCCTGACTCCTTCCAAAGCATTGGAAGCAGCGAGAGCGTCCGGCTCGCGTCCTGAGACATCCTGGCTCTCTCCCGGCGAGGCGCTAGGCAGTGACCCGATGATCCTGTGCTTCCTCCCGCAGTGGCTGACCGGAAGCCTTCCAGCCCGGGCGGCAAGGCCCCAGACGCCCTCAGTAGCTTACACGGACTTCCTATCCCGGCCTCGACCTCCTAGGGGCAGCTCTTCCTCGAGCCCCAGCCAGAGCCTGAGGAAACTGCGGACGGGCGGGCGGCCCGGGGCGCTCCGCTCCGCAGCGGTGGCGAGCCGCGCGGAGAGACCCTAGGACACGCAGAGGAGGAAGCCGACCCCGGCCGGCGGGGACACATTTGGTCACCCCCTGGCCACGTCCTGCCTCTAGCCTGGCCCGCACACTTCCTTTATGGGCCGGAATATTTTGGCTTTTCTGAACTTTGGCTTTAGACTGTTGCATCCTTGTCGAGATTCTTGCTTCGACGTGGTGTCCCTTGCCCTGTCAGACTCAAATTTCCTTTTCTTTTTTGTCCTCCTTTTCTGCTCTTCCTCCCATCTTCCTCCCTCTTCTTTCTCTCTCTCCCTCCTCCCTCTTTTCTTTGTTTCCTTTTCTCGTCTTCCATCTCATCCTACTTTATCTTTCCCTCCCTCCCTTTCTTCACTTTGCCCTCTCCCCCACCTCTTTCCTTCTTTATTCTCTCCTCCTCCCCTTTCTCTACTGTCTATTGGTCCACGCTTTTCTCTTTCTGTTTTTCCTCTTTTATCTTTGGGGGCTTTCTTTCCTTTCATCTGTACAGCTTCCCTCAACCCCCACCTTTCCCAATCTGGAAAGCCCCAGACCAGTGTTGTGACAGTTCCTTCTCTGAAACCCCCAACCCTTTGGGTCCCTCAGGTCTAAGGGATCCTGGAACCTAGGAAGTGGGCAGAGAAGCCACAGCCTTTTTTAATTTTTTATTTTGGTAGTGCTGGGTATGGAATTCAGGATCTGGTACCTGCTAGACAAGACTTACATCACTGAACTACATTCCCCAGTCCTGCCATAGTTTCATTTTATGTTTTTTAATAACAAACCAGAACACAGCCTTGATGTTCAAACTGTCTTCTTTCCCCAATATATTGGTGGAAGTCTGTATTTTCTCAGTGCTCAGTGGCTGGGCTTCTCTTTGCTTCTGAGATGATGTCATTCCAAAGAAGATTGGGGTAAGAGTAAAGGACAGAGTAAGGGACACTGGGGCTATTGGTGTTTTCAGTAATTAGAAAACTGGGTATCCTGGAGGAGGCTCCTCCTACCCCTTCACTCCCAACACTTGGGTAACTGACAAATGGTAAAGGCATTGGCATTGATTTTGGTGTTTGGGGACCAAAATGATTGTTAATTTAAACCACAAACTGCTTCCAAGTACCAAGGTTCATTTGGGCTTCTTGTTCAAAAGGGTGGGTGGGTGGGCTCAGAATGTGTCTGCTAGAGCCAGATACATGGGCTGTTAACTAATTTCAAGTCCAGGCGCATTGGTGGTGGGACCCCCGGGGGTATAATGCAGTTGTGTAGTCATAAAAAGATCACTGGTGAAGAGTCTGCATCACCTGTTAAATGTGGCTGCCTTTGAATAAAGGAAAGCATCTGAAACTTGCTTGGTAGGGTGAGCAAGCCTGTGTTGCTGTGTTGTACTTACTACAAAGCTAACTCGGCCCCTGACTTCAAGGGATGAATACTATCAGAGGAAATGTTTTAACTGGTTTACTCATGAGTATTTGCAGCCCAGGTTGGGCAACAGATAGGAAGAAAAAGTGGAATGAGAGGAGTACTTGTTAATGGGTGGGTACCCTTGATATGCCTGATAGCTCCCTTCCCCCTTAGTTATGGTCTTGATAGCTAGAGTTCTAGAAAATGCCAGATTAGCCTTGGGGAACTGAGATAGGCAATATGCAGAAATCCTAAAGTGGGCAAAAGGCAATGAGCAACAACAGAGGGTCCCCCACCCCCGGAACATTTCTAACATTCTAAAAGCTAAAGGAAATTATCTCAGTTTTCCAAATAATCTAGGGGTTTTTTAAACTACAAAGCAGTTTCTGGCTAGTGGTTTTGTTTTTCCTTCAGGTTTTTCTAAAACTGATGGAAGAGATTTTTGAATTGAAGTTATTGCTTGTAAGTAGAGCTGCCTACTTGTGCATGGTCTGCTCTGGACTCATCAAGAAAACCAGTGGGAAATGGTTTTCATTGCAACTTTTTGCCATAGTACCTAATTTTTTCACAAAGATTTTTCTTCTCAGGTTTTCAAAGCCTCTTGTCTTTACAAAAAAGTTCCATTGTATAGACAGAGATACTAAGGGCTAGGATTTGATTTATTTTTTCTAGACCATACAGCAAGTTGTGAATTGCAGTGCTTGGAAATGGAAAGTGGGTGACATCTGCTCATTTAAGAATCAGGATTGATACCTGAACTTTGAGATGGGAGTTGTCAGTCTTCTGAGTGCCAGCCTATCCTGCAGAGAAGCTGGTTAAAATAACGTGAAAAGAAGTGTTTTCCCAAGTCCCTGTGACCTCAGCCTGTCTTTGTGTGATAAGAGGAATATCACACATTCAGTCATGACATTACAGACAGGATTTTCATGTGTCCATCTTGCTGTCTGGTGAAGGACTGGCACGCTTAGTCCAGGAGCAATACAACACAACACTTACTGAAGAAATGTGAGGCATTTATACAACAATCTCTATCTTTGACTTGTCACCACCTCATTTCTCTGCCACTCTCCACTTCTGTGTTCAGACTGCCTAGGGTTAAGGCAGAGAAGATCTGGGAAATACAACCCAGGGTAATGAAAGGTGCCTATATTTTAAATGCAGCAGCAATGGAAAGTATTTTTCTAGATCTTTCCCCTAGGGTCCTCCATGTCCTGTGGCTAAAGGTGAGTTTTTCAGAGTTCTTTTTGTTGACAGAGGACAGGTGGCCTTCAGTTATAGTGCAAGTAAACTTTGGCATTTCATGTGAGATACAGAGGGAGGGGCATACCTTTTCTCTTGAGATTGTGGCTATGGAGAGTCCCAATAAATTTGGCTTAAATTCCTGTTCCACTGCATGAAACAGAGGACTGTGGCCTCCCTGTGCTTCTGTTTTCCCATCTGTGAAGAACACACTTCAAATGTAGTAATACTTGCAGTGACTTGACCTGCAGAAGACTAGCACTGGTTTACTCATGAGCATTTGCATTGATTTACCTCTGTGGATGATTTTGTTTAGGTGTTAAAAAGGGATTTGTTGTGGGGAGGGTGGCGTGGGGGTGTTGTTCAATGCTACAGCACTTGCCTAGCATGTAAGAGGTCCTGGGTTCCATCCCCAGGAAAGAACACACCCATGCACATGCAACACACACACACACACACACACACACACACGCACACGAGTGTTAGAGGAATCATTTGTAAGGTTCATGAGGGGCCCAGAATTTAAATACTTTTCAAAGGATTCTATTGGAAGATTGCATTTTTGTTCTCTATGCATCTGAATCTGTGGAGTTATTGCAGACTCATAATACAATTATTTAGCACTGTGCCAGGCAGAACAATTTGAGAAGGAATCACTTCTCAAAGATAGCTTATCTTTGCATAAGCTCCTGCCTTTTATTTTTTAAATTTAGGAATAAAATTGAGATAGGTAAAAGGGATGTTTGTATCATATTTAAAAAAAATATAGAGATCCCAAAGAAATTAAACAAGGACAAACATATGTGCCCTTTAATGGTTTTGAATCAATGAGAGTAATATAAATCCATCATTAAACCCAGTCAGTATTGAGACATTAAAATGGAATCTGAGCTGCATGGTGACACACACCTGTAATCCAGCTGCTCAGGAAACTGAGGCAGGAGGATTGAAAGTTTGAGGTCAACCTGGGCAACTTAGTGAGACCCTGTCTCAAAATATAATAAAAAGGGATGGGGGTAGAACACAGTAGTAGAATGTCCCTGGGTTCAGTGCTCAGGAAAACTTGAACATGCGCGCACACGTGCGCACACACACACACACACACAAAACAAAACAAAAAAAGCCCTGGAAGTTTCTTTCTGCTCTCATGTCTCCTTAAAGGTGGATGTTTTATAAACACAGGAAAAATACATGCAGTCGAGTATGTGTTTCTGTCCATCTGCTGTTTAAAGGTGCACACCAAAATGTTGTGCAATACACACAAATATGGTCTGCAGATCTGCCTTCTGCATACCAACAGCTTTAGCTCCACTGTATTCACTTTATTCCCTTGAATGGATGCATATCAACAAGGGTTTATTAAAACCACTGTATTTGTAAAGAGGGCCAGCTTCGTGCTTTAAGTGAATAAAGATAGGATTTTGTTGCCTTCATTGTTGGAGGAAGTACTTAGAGTGGGTTGTAGTAACTTCCCTGGGAAAGGTGGCTGCTTTTTGGCAAGGAGGAGGGAAAGCAAACCAAAGAAGAGGAGACTGGAGGGACAAGAGACACAGAGCTTTTGTCTTTCTTAAAGATATCCTGACTTTTTCTACAGATCACTGAAGGACACTGGAAGCTGCAAGGGGCTGGGGAAGGCAGTTTTCCTTACCTTTGAAGGGAGTCAGCCTCTTTGGGCCAGGAAAGAGAAATAGGCAAAGGAGTGGGGGAAACAATAATATTGATATAGATTAAGTGAATATCTAATATTGGCACAAGCATCCCTTTTACCTATCCCAAATCACTGAATTTTAATTCCTCCATGGGAATTAACCTCTTCAGGGGTGATCCCTGCTCCCTGACAATTGTATTTCTCCTATTTACTTACTTTTTTTTTGACTTCTGTAAAGAGATTGGGATTTATTTGATTGAACTATGATCTGGGTAAAGCACACTGTGGATTTCCTGGCATCAGCTTCCCTGACTAGAATTACATCGACTTGGGTTTCTTTTCAAAAGAAATCCTACCTGCTCTGTGTTATGCGGGATGATATGAATTTAGAATCTTGCCAGAATGTGCCTCAGGAACTCAGTTGAAAGGATCCTGAGTCCAGACAGGCCATGTAATGAGAAACATTTGATTCCTTTCTTTTAATGGGTAGGAATTATGCACAAAATGCTATTTGGTCTTCACCTTGACCTTGCTGTCTGAACTATAGCCTCCCTCATTTGAAGAAATATCCTGTGGCTGAGATATCACTAGCCAAACCTTTGTTTCTCAACTTAAATTTTTTCCCTGTTTTTGAATTTCCTTTTTCTTTTTTTAAGGGCAGAACAAGGAGAAATCTCACTGTCTTCTTTTTCAAGGCCATAAAATGAGAACCACACATTTAGCCCCAATCCAACTTGGGAATTCTAAACACTTGGAACAATTGTACTCAATTTAGTCTAGTCCCTTCTTTGGAGTCGAAACCCCTGTTTCACTCTAAAGAACATTTTTTTTTCAGGAGAAGCAGCCTGTGATTCTCATTGAAACACACATCTGTTTCTGGGCTGGCCAAATCCAAAAGTGGAATCCCAATTACAGTTTTCATGGGTGATAGAATTTCGACTGTATTACAATTTAACCACCTGGGTTGCCTCCACTCTCCTTTTTTCTTCTTAAGGATGAAATAAGCCGATCAAATGTTCATTCAGCTATTAAATTACATTTCCATCCTGTAACGATTTATTTCCTTTTTCTTTGGTGAGATACACTGACTTGATGGATTATCTCTAGTGTCTTTTCTTATATTAACCACGCAATTTTAACTTACAAGAGTTCTCCCAATCTCTGGTAGATGTGGTTTTAGCTTTAAAGATTTTACTTTACCCAAAACAACAAACAATAAAACAAAATCCTTTAACTGAGTAACTAGATGGTTTCGATCTAAGGAAAAATGTCTTCGTTAAAAGCTAAAGATAAGTTGAATTATATTTCAATGAATTAAAGGAAATTGACTTTTTTGGAAAGTTGAATTGAAACCTGAAACTTGTGAGACATGAAAAGTTAAAATGGTCTTTAGGCTAACAAATTGTGATAGGATTAGCTTAATCTAGAAAATTAAAGATATCATACTGGCCACCAGGGGGAGCACATATTGTTCCATGAGAATAAAGACAAAGGCAAAGATTATACTGAACACAAAACTATTCACCATTCTGTCAAAGTTAAAACCTTTCCGGTCTCGAGCATCTACTTGCAAGAGAAATACTCTTTTGTTGTTTATATTATTAATATTGTTTTCAATAACCAGAAGTTTGGGCATGTGGCAAAAAAAAAAAAAAAAATGGACTCCTATGTGGACTCATCAGACAAGCTGGTTGAGATGTTAATAGCCACTTAGAAATAAATTTCACTTCTAAGTTTGACTTTATATTGTATTCAATTCTTTGAATATAGATCAAGCAGTATGAGTTTTAAAAGCAACCTAATCTAAATTGATATTTTTAGAAAGTGAAATCAATTTCATTCATATTTTGGCATTTTGATATTTTTGATGAAATTTAAGAAACATGCCCCTTTTTACTGATCCTCTTGAAGTTTTTAATCATTTAAAGTCACAATTCAATATTTTTCTGTTGATATATTACCGAGGCAAGAAAGAACAAGAAAATTGGCTGTCTCCTCATTTTTCTATTTATTTTTAGGATAAAATCTAGAAAGAGCATTACAATTGGGGCAAAGAGAATTTTGTTCTTAAAGAAAAAAGGAGCCAGGTGAGAAGGTACATGCCTGTAATCCCAAAGACTCGGGAGGCTGATGCAGGAGGATTGCAAAATTGAGTCCAGCCTTACCAACTTATCAATTTAGTGAGACCCTGTCTGAAAAAAATATAAAAAGGACTGGGGACATAGCTTAGTAGTAAGGCACTTCTGGGTTAATTCCCAGTACCAAAAAAAAATGGAATGGAAAAAAAATTTAAAAATGGAACCTCTCTTACCACGTCTCGTGAATTTTCACACATTTTGAATTCATATGCCAGCTGTGGAGCTCCTTTTAACAGGAAGCAGTATGGAGGAGATGGGGTACATAAGTGGTGACTGAGAGTCATCTGGATTCAAGTTTTGGTTTTACCCTTTGCCAGTTGTGTCACTTTGGATAAGTTTCATCTAGTCTCAGTTTCATCCTCTATTAAATGGGATAATACCTCCCTCTCTAGGCTGTTGTGAGGATTAAATTTGATAATATTTGTAAAGATTAGAGACGCGCTTAGTGTTGCTATGATTTTGGTTTTGTCTTTTTTTTTGTACTATTATTATTACTTTTTTTGTGAATTAACTCATGTCCCTGTCCTGTAGACTCTAATTGCAGTATATCAGGTTTGTGAAAGATCCAGAGCCTATCAAGACTGCTAATACTGAATTTACTGGAACAGTCAACAGCACTAGAAGGGGCAGCCACTGTCAGACTAATCAAATCTGATAGCCCCGGGACATTAAGATTACTTGATGATTTTATGGCTACACCCATGAAGATTAATGACTTGCAGGTAGCCAGCATTACCGCACTGAAGTAGGTGTTTTGTGGAAAGTCCATTTAGATCAATTTTATGTGACCATGCTTTGTGTCATGTAACAGAGTCAGACACGGGTGCACAGAGGCCTCTTCCTACTTGGGGAACAGGTTCACTCAAGGGGACTGAAAGGCCTGTCATATCTGCTGCTCATTTTGGCAATGCTGACAATGGGCAGCCATATTGGGCTTTGGCTTCTGTTTTTCCCTCTTTACCAAGTACATAGCTTTTGTTAAGACCAAGCTACCCTCGTCCCTGACGTTCTCTTTCAGGCTGGCTACCGCTGGGGACACCAAGAGATAGCACACAAGCTGTGAACTTAATATCTTCAGGAAGGGATACATGTAAAACCTTCTCCCTTTGGAAGATTCTGTCATTCTTCTAGGGCAACTGGGAGAGAAAAATGCCCTGACCCTCTCAGGTGTTCATATATGCTCAAGGCCTTAAATATACACACACACCCATCCCAAATTTGTGACAAAATATGTTAAGGATAGCTGTAGAATTCACTATTATAAAAACATTCACAAGCAATCATTAGATCTTCTTAGATAACAATGCTTCTTTGCTTCAGAGGGTGTTCATGTATGTATTCCACATGTTTGCAGGTTTGTCAATCATGTGTGAAGGGTGCCTTTTAATTGAATGTGGCAGTTTGGTTCTGATTCCAAATTATTTGGAGTTTATTCTCACAAACTGGATGTTTTCAAAAGTAAATAAAGACATTAAAAGATTTATAAAAAGACTGTCACACATTCTGAAGTGTAAAGTGTAAATGAATTTTTATAGGCATATGGATTTCATTTCTCTGATAATATGCATGAGTAGAAAAATTAAAAGAAAATGTGCTGGGTACAGTGTGTTTTTACCTCTCGTTTAGACATTGAAAACATTCAGAGGTCCCCAATGTGCAAAACCGAGGAGACTCTTCTATTCTGTGATGTCATGTGAACCATTGGACACTGATTAATATTGCCCCCAAATGGTGTTTTCCTGAAGGCAGCAGCAGAATGGCACTTACAGTTTGAATTTCTATTTTTTAAGTACAATCTACGGTTCACGGCCAGACTTATTTCTTCTTGTATAAACATCCAGGGTGTTATGCTCAGCACACTATCATTCTCTTTTACCTTTGACTTTACACAGTCAAGCCAAACAGTTGAGGCTTCATGATAATATTTACACGGAGGCTGAAGAGGACTGAGTGAAGTAAAAAGGGTGGGGAAGCATATTACGGTCCTGATGGCCACATGGAATGGATTCTGTCAAGAATGTAAAATAACATTTATATCTGAGTTATGTTTGAAACCAATGAAAGATCAACCCATTCAGTTGAGATTGTAGCTAACATTTTATTTTTAATTGTCATGATAACATAACCTTAGAAAATCATTCAGGTTAGCTAGGCTCAGTCTCAGAAGAAATTTTGGCTGTAAGAATATAATTTCTTTTAGTTAAATAAAAATGAATTAGACTTTTTTTCTCTTTTTTGCATGCTCCACTTTGAGCTGTGATGTTATCAGTTGCAGTAACCATGGTAAGTAAAAGTGGTCCAGGAAAAAGGTTTCCTTTGAGAGTTTAATACAAAATGAAAATAATAAATGGTCTACTTGAGTTCCATCTGTTTTTATCAGTGTGGAGCCTTTAGACTCAAATCTTTCAGATAAAAATGAAATTCCCATAACCTTATACATGTAAAGTATTCAAAATTAGTATTATGACTTAAAAAATAGGTAATAGGTATTGAATTTTCATTAGATAAGGAATTGGGGGACACTTATGAATGGATACCAAATTTGATATAAGTGAGAATAATGAATAAATGTCTTTTAAAAACTTTTGTTCAGTTGTCTGAATCCTGATGGGACCATGGAAATTATAAAAAGTTTAATGTTTTGTTTTGATATCTATATGTAGGAGGTAATCAGGGAAACCGAAGGAGTAATTTACTTATTTGGCTAGATCTGTAAATGAATATATAAATGTGTGTGCCCCCTCCCACTTTCTCCTTTGATTTGGATTCAATAATGTAGATAGTTGAATTTTCATTTTCAGACTTTGCCTTGGGTCAATAAAAGCAGCCATGAAAGTTGACAAGTTACATGTAGTGCAATGAATAGATCATTTAGTTTTAGTTTATTTTTTTAATTGTAAACAAATGAGGTACAACTTGTTTCTCTGGTTGTACATGAAGTAGGGGCATACCATTTGTGTAATCACACATTACCTAGAGTAATAGTTTTTGATTCATTCTGTTATTTTTCATTCCTCCACCCCTCCCACCCCTCTTTTTCATCTGTATAATCTATCCTTCCTCCATTCTTGCCTCCCTCCCACCCCCATTATGTATCATCATCTGCTTATCAGCGAGATCATTCGTCCTTTGGTTTTTTGAGAATGGCTTATCTCACTTGGCATAATAGTCTCCAACTTCATCCGTTTGCCTGCAAATGCCATAATTTTATTCTTCTTTATGGCTGAGTAATATTCCATTGTATATATATATACCACAGTTTCTTTATCCATTCATCCATTGAAGGGCATCTAGGTTGGTTCCACAATCTGGCTATTGTGAATTGAGCAGCTATGCACATTGACGTGTCTGCATCACTGTAGTATGCTGATTTTAAGTCCTTTTGGAATAGACCAAGGAGTGGGATAGCTGGGTCAAATGGTGGTTCCATTCCAAGTTTTCTAAGGAATCTGCACACTGCTTTCCATAGTGGCTGCATTAATTTGCAACCCCACCAGCAAAGTATGGAGTGTACCTTTTTCCCCACATCCTTGCCAATACCTATTGTTGCTTGTATTCTTGATAATCACCATTCTAATTGGGGTGAGATGGAATCTTAGGGTAGTTTTGATTTGCATTTCTCTTATTACTAGAGATGTTGAACATTTTTCCATATGTTTGTTGATTGCTTGTAGATCTTCTTCTGTGAAGTGTCTGTTCATTTCCTTAGCCCATTTGTTGATTGGGTTATTTGTATTCTTGCTGTAAAGTTTTTTGAGTTCTTTATATATTCTGGAAATTAGTGCTCTATCTGAAGTATGATTGGCAAAGATATTCTCCCACTCTGTAGGCTCTCTTTTCACATTGCTGATAGTTTCCTTTGCTGAGAGAAAGCTTTTTAGTTTGAATCTTTCCCAGTTATTGATTCTTGCTTTTATTTCTTGTGCTTTGGGAGTCATGTTAAGGAAGTCTAATCCTAAGCCTACATGATGAAGTTTTGGACCTTCTTTTTCTTCTATGAGGTGCAGGGTCTCTGGTCTGATTCCGAGATCCTTGATCCATTTTAAGTTGAGTTTTGTACAGGGTGAGAGATAGGGGTTTAGTTTCATTCTGCTGCATATGGATTTCCAGTTTTCCCAGCACCATTTGTTGAACAGGCTATCTTTTCTCCATTGTATGTTTTTGGCACCTTTGTCTAGTATGAGAAAACTGTATTTATTTGGGTTTGTCTCTGTGTGCTCTATTCTGTACCATTGATCTAGCTGCCTATTTTGATGTGAATACCGTGCCATTTTTGTTACTATTGCTTTGTAGTATAGTTGAAGTTCTGGTATTGTGAAACCCCTGCTTCACTCTTCCTGCTAAGGATTGTTCCAGTTATTCTGGGTCTCTTATTCTTCCAAATGCATTTCATGATTGCTTGCTCTATTTCTGTGAGGTACGTCATTGGGATTTTAGTTTTAGTAGAATCAAAAAGCAGAGAGCTCACACATGCCTGTGATCCCATTGATCTGGAGGCTTAATTAGAAAGGAACTCAAGTTCAAGGTGAGCCTCAGCAACTTAGTGAGACCCTGCCTCAAAGTAAAAATAAATAAATAGAAAGGGCTGGGGAAGTAGCTCAGTGGTAGAGCATCCCTGAATTCAGTCCCCAGTACCACTGCAAGGGGGAAAAAGAAAGCAGAGAGTTAATATAACACAAAAGCCTATAACTGTTAGTGTTTGAGCATTATTGGGTGAGGGCAAGGTTTAAGTATGCACCTGAAATGTTGGTCACTTACATGGAACCCGAATGCTTATGTTTTTGAAACTCATTTGCTGAATCCTTAATGTTTTATGCAAGAATGATTTTTTTTTTTAAATTGAGGCTTGGCATTCAGTTAAGAACTAGAAAAACAACCTGCTGTTTACACAAGAAGGGGAAAAAAAATTCCTTGTTTTCACATGAAAACAGAGCAACCTCATGGCCCTCACCCCTGAAATGTGGGCATACAAGTGCAGATGTATTCAGGAGCTCTGGGTCCTTTATAAGCAAGAGACCCACTTTAAGCGTGTGTAAAGTGCAAGGCCACCAGGGGAGCCTCCTCATAATCTCCTCAAGTCCAGACTTCCACTCATGTTTGCAGAATTAGGACCTGTGATTATAGTGTCAGGGCATCACGAAGGCTGAGTGTGAGGTCCTGGTTTCAGACCTGAATCTGAGCCCTGTGTACTGCTGACTGGTAATGCTGACAGGGGAACTTAATTCCTCTCTTCTAAGCCTCAGGTTTTCCATCTGTAAAATGAATCCATATACTGCCTGACATGGGATTGTCATGAGGGGTTCCCTGTAAACACTCTTAGCTCAAGTTCTTGGGAGAGGATAATTATTTGGAGTTATTAATCATGTAATCATGTCTTCGGGCACTTTAAAGATAATAGATCTTGGGTTTTCACTTCAGATATTACACCTAAATTGTTTGCAGAATTCTCAGTCTGATAATCTCTTCATTTTTTTCTTCCAACCCTAATAGATTTAGATAATTGAGTCGGAAAAGAATTCAGTCATGTCCTTTTAGCAACTCCTCAGGTGAAAAACTAATGACACAGTTTTTGATTGACTTGATGTGATTGATCTAATTGGTCAAAAGAGTTGATTTTGAAGGCTTGGTGTCAGGGTATCATGAAGGCTGAGTGTGGTACCTGCTTTTTGTTATGATAATAAAATAATTAAGAAAACTAACTTATAAAGGGAAAAGGAGTATTTGGTCCACAGTTTTGGATGTTTGATCCCATGATTGAGTGGACCAATTATTTTGGGTCTGTGGTGAGGTAGCATATCATGGTAGAGGCTGTGGTGGAGCAAATCTGCTTGCATTACCAATCAGGGAGCAAAATGGGAGAAATGGGAAATGAAAGACCAGTGTTCTACCGCCCTCTTTGAGGGTACCTCCCCAGTGACCTACGGGTCTCCCACTATGCCCCAACTCCCAAAGGTTCCATTACCTTCCATAGCACTACCCTGGGTACCAAGTCTTTAACACATGGACATTTTGGAACATTAAGATCTAAACCACAGCATGTGTTGTCTATGTTCTGGTGGCTTCATGGATGTGAGACTTGTGTCCTTGCAAAGGTCCCACGATGAAAAGAATCTCATGCTTATTTTAATTCTCTGCTGTTTCCCTCTTGAAAATTGTTAAAAACTTCTGAACAAGCCCCCTCCTCTTTTCTTTGTAACACAGATTTTATCATTGGTCCTGGACCTGGAAAAGACATTTTAAAAGGCAAAAAGGTCAAGATAGTGCTAGAGAAGGTTGCACCAGGACATCTGCTTGGCTTGTGAAGATACCTATTACTTCAGAGTCTACAGGAGAGAGAGCACAGAATCTTCTGGATGACATAGCAGTTGACTTTTATTTTTCATCTAGACAAAGTAAGATTAAAAACAAATTGACAGGACACAAGACATAACATTTTTTCCAAGTTATATGACAGTTTCCTATTCTTTGACTCAGTTATGAATATCTTCTGCCTTTATTGAATAGTCATATGATGCTGGAGGTAGGAAGGAGTTTTTCCATTCTATATTCAGAACACAAGTCACAAAGGAAAAAGACTGAGAGATTTGACCACATACAAAAACTTTAGCTTATTTAAAAGTATTATAACTAGAGATAAAGAATGAAGAAGATAATTGCAACATAGTGTTAACATTCATTTAGAAGTTTCTACTAAAACTAGGAGAGGAGTTCAAAGTTTCCCAATGAAGATAAATAATATGTTGAAGGATGTGGAAATGTTAATTAACCCTGATTTGATCATCACACATTGTATTGTCTATCAAATCATCCCACTGTACTTCATATACACTGTACATTATTATGTCAAGAAGGGAAGGGAGGGGGGAGGGGAGTAGGAAACACAGTAGAGTTAATCAGACATAAGGATTCCTATCCTTGCATAGGAATACACGACCAGGGTAATTCTACATCATGTACAACCACAAGAATAGGATCCTAATTAGGGTAAGTTATACTCCATGTATGTATAATATGTCAAAGTACTCTCTACTGTCATGTATATCTAAAAAGAACAACAACCAAAAAAGAATTCTTGACAAAAAAGAAACCATAAAAATTAACTTCCACTTTTAAAATAAATTGATGAATAGAAAAAGAAGTTCCTACCAAGCAGTAGGAGAAAGATGAGTACTGCATTAGAAAACTGTCAGGTGAAATAGAATTTAGATAAATCACAAAAAGTTGAGTGCAAATGCCCAGTCAACAAGTAAAACAAAAGTCCACTTTACTAGTACTCAAAGAAAGGAAAAATAAAACCAGTTAACTATTTTTTTCTTGTTCACTGAATATACAAAGGTTTCGTTAGAATGTTGGAGAGGAAGGGGAATGAAGGGAAGGGAGAGGGGATGAGAGTAGGAAACACAGTAGAATGAATTGGTCATACCTTTTCTATGTTTGGGTATGAATACACGACCAGTGAAACTCCACCTCATGTACAACCACAAAAATGGGAAGTTACACTCCATGTATGTTTGGTATGTCAAAATCCATTCTACTGTCATATATAACTAAAAAGAAAATAAAAAAGAATGTTGGAGAATCCTGGGTGCAAGAGCTTGGTGGTTGGCAGGGAAGGAGAAATTGGTGCTGCTGTTTCTGCAGTCCTATCTTACAGTGTCCTGGTGAAAACCTCAGGAAGCCAATTTAGATGGAGATTAACCTGCAATGACTGCATGCTGGTGAGATATGCACCCTGGAACGGAAGGAAGGAAGGGTGATCAAGGGCAGAATTGGGGTGTGATGCTGGTGAGGGATAACCCTGAAGGTGGACGAGTTGTCCCTATCTTGGTTGGGAGAGCCAGGACTTTAAATCCCCAAAGAGGTGACCCTCAGGGTTGACTGCTGTGGACTGGATGCCCATGTCTGTGGTGGGCCCTGTGTTCCAGCACATTCTACATCATCAGATGGGCAGTGCAGAGGACCCATGAGGTAAGGACATGTGAGGGTAGACATGACTTCCTGAGCACTCCTGAGCTTCTCAAGAGCCCATTGGCAGCTCACCACATGTTCCACATGTGTGCTGTACAGCACCTGCATCCCCCTCCACCCTGAGCTCTACAACCAACTAAGGCTCATTGCTGCTTCTGGTTGGAAATTATCTTATTGAATTTTTTGCAGCTTCACTTGGCCTACTCACAGGTATCAGTTTATAGTATGCTTACCTTTTTATAAAATAACTATTTACCTCATTTGACCCAACTATTTCACTCCTCAGTTTATATCCAAAAGATTTAAAATTAGTGTACTATAGTGATGCAGTCTCACAATCTTTATAGCAGCACAATATACGATAGCTAAGCTATGGAACCAACTGAGATGCCCTTCAACAGATGAATGGATAAGGAAATTGTGATATGCAAACACAATAGAGTATTACTGATCTGTAAAGAAGAATGACTTTATGACATTTCTGAATAAATGGATGGACCTGGAGACTATCATGCTAAGTGAAATAAACCAGTACAAAAAAGCCAAAGGTTGAATGTTTTCACTGATATGTGGAAGCTAATCCACAATAAGGGGGTTTTGGGGAAGACTAGCTATTCAGTAGATTAGAAAAAGGGAGAATGAAGGGAAGGAAGGAAGGATAGGAAAAGGAAAGACAGTGGAATGAATTAAAAATAATTTTCCTGTGTACTCACAAGAATACACCATAGGGAATCCCACCATCATATACATCCATAAGAATGGGGGTCCTAAATAGAATAAGATATATTCCATACTTGTATAATTATATCAAAATGAATTCTATTGTCATGTGTAACCTAAAAAAATCCAATAAAAATAACTATTTACATATGTTAAGAAAAGATCTGGAAATGTACGCATCAAAGTACTAAAGATTCCATCTTAAGTAGCTGTCTAGAAATTTTTTATAAATAAAAGCTTTGTATTTAGAATTTTTTCCAATAAGATGATGTTCATTTAATAAGATGAAGTATAACAATAAGTTTCTACTAAGAGTCATATAGGAAGAATGAAGAAAAAATGACAATTGAATCATACAAGTGTAAGAAATTAAAAAAAGGATTATGAAATTAGAAATCAAGAAGATTTCAAATGAAAAAGAAATTAAAAACTCAAGAAGTTAGAATGTTTTCTCTGATAGGTGGAAGCTAACCCACAATAAGAGATGGGGTGAAGGGAAGACTAGAAGTAAAGTAGATTGTAGACAATGGGGAATGGAGGGAAGGGAGGGAGGATAGGCAAAGGAAAGACAGTGGGATTAATCTGACATGTACACCTGTAAGAATGGGACTCTAATTAAAATAATACATATTCTATCAAAATGGATTCCATTGTAATGTAAACTAAAAAGAACCAATGAATAAATAAGTAAATAAATAAACAAAGAAAGGAAGAAGGAAAGAAATGAAGAAATGAAGAAAGGAGGAGAGAAAGAAAGAAAGAAAAAAAAGAAAGAAAGAAAGGAAGGAAGGAAGAAAGAAAGAAAAGAAGGAAAGAAAAGAAGGAAAGAAGGAAAGAAAGAAAATCGGTTGGCCAAGATAGATGGATTCTTTTCTGGAATTTCAATTATCTTTCATTGCTCTATATACCTATCCTCAGGCTAGTACCACATTGTTTTTATTACTGTAAATTTATAGTAAGTTTTGAAATCAGAAAATCTATGCCTTCCAAACTTTATTCTTTGTCAAGATCAGTTTGGCCATTGCAATCACTGTTTTAGTTTCTGCACAAAAACTGGGAAAAAAATGGAAACTGGGATTTTTATAAGGATTGTGATGAATCTATTTACCAATCTAAGGAATATTGGTATCTTAACAATAACACATGTCCCAATCTATTGTCACAAGGTATATTTCCATTTATTTAGAACTTCTTTTTATTTCTTTCAATGATTTTTATAGTTTTAAATGTACAAACATTACACTTATTTTGTTAAACAGATTCTTTAATTTTTATTATTTTCTATACTTCTGTAAATGCTCAATGCTAGTGCATAGAAATACAATTAATTTTTTTATGTTGATCTTGTAATTTAGAGCCTTTCTGAGCTACTTTGGTAGTTTTAAAATATTTTGACTTTGTGTGTGTGTCTATTTTCCTGAATAAATTGTGTACAACTCATGCCATTCATGACACATAAGTAAAAATAGTTTTACTTTTAAAAAAAGGAAACGTTATTACACAAATGATATGAATCTACATTGTGTACAACCATAGAAAGGAAATGATGTACCCCATTTGTGTACAATGAATCAAAATGCAGCCTGTAAAAAGTAAATAAATAAATAAATAAATAATAAATAAAAAAAGGAAATGTTAGTAGAAAAGAACAGTAAAGTATATAAAAATAGACAAAAAAAAAAAGAACGCAGGCAGGGATGGTGAGAAAATGTAGAGAAATAAACTTTTAAGTACAATTTTCCTTCTCTAAGACAGTAAATTGTCTAGAAGGTTAGAGGTTATTGAGAAAACAGAATGAGAAAGACAAAGTAGATCCAAAAATTTCATAATCAGTAGTAATAACATTTTAATCAATATAGAAATTGATTTTTTTTCAAGAAAAAATTATGTGGATTTTTCTCAAAATACTTGAAGACAAATAGTCTAGTCTTCTACTATTCAAACAGTTTTAGCATCAGTAGGCCTTGGGACAAAGGCATTTTATTAACACAGGAGCAGAAAAACAATGAAATGGAAAATAGTACTTAAACTGGAAAATAACTTGATCAGTTAATTTTATTAAGACAGAGGAAGAAAAAACATTACAGTGAAAATTTAGTTGTGTTAAAAATTTTCTCGGAAATGTAAGTCATTGGTTTTCAAATATTTTAAGTTGCAGAACATTTTCTTTCTTTCTTTCTTTTCTTTTTTTTTTTTTTTTTTTTGGTACTGGGGATTGAACCCAGGGTTGCTTCACAACTAGGCCACATTCCCAACCCTTTTTTGTATTTTATTTAGAGACAGGGTCTTTCTGAGTTAGTAAGTGCCTTGCTAAGTTGCTGAGATTGTCTTTGAACTCAACGATGCTCCTACCTCAGCCTTCCGAGTTGCTGGGATTACAGGCAAGCACCACCATGCCTGGCTGGTTTTGTTTTCTGAATGGATTTTTTCTGCACAACTCTCGTGTGTGTAGCCGGTAATGAGATGACATTGGCTGTTGCGGGTGGTGATGGGAATCAGGCAGCATGTACTGCAATAGTTATGCACCCTCGAATCTCCTTCTTTGTCCTCCCAACACCCTGCTTTCCAGCCCAAAGCATAGATATTAATATTAAAGTAACAGACCTGAGAGTCCTTGAGACCTGAGACCTCATCCCTGGCAGCACTCCTGAACGTTCCCTTCAGTGCACATAACTCAGGCGAGTACAGGTTGAACATCTGAAACCTGAAAGGTTTTGAGTACCAACATGACACTCAAAAAATTTCAATGGGGAAGTACTGCAGAATGAGATCTACCAAATTATACTATGTCCCTGTACGAATATGCCAAAATGAATCATATATATATATATGAATATTTATAGTGCATTAATTAAAATAACAATAACAGTAATAACGGAAGATCAGTAGAGTGAGCAGATCATGGGGAGGGAGGAGAGGAGGGAAAGGAAAGGCACTGGGGAATGAGATTGACCAAATTATTTTATGTGCATATATGAATATGACATCATGACTCTCACTATTATATGTAATTATAATGCAACAATAACAATAAAAATTGGATTACAGATGCTTAACCAGTAAAGCCTATTGCAGATGTTTAAGATGTTTGAAAACAAAAAACAAAAAACAAACTACAACAAACTTTGAACTCTGAAACCTGCTGGTCCCAAGCATTTCGGATAAGGGATGCGCAACCTGTATGACATTTGAACTTCTTCCACAGCCCAAGAAACATGTCCTTCAAATTGTGGACAATCTCATATTATTAAAGAAAATAAATAAAAATAGATATTTTCCTTCTCATTAGGAAGATGTAAGTTCCCACAGGAGATGATCAATTTCATTTACTGAAACAAGCAGGTATGGGTTGAATTGTGTCACCCAAAAAGATATGTTGAAATCTTAACACCCCACCCTCCTGGTACTGTGAAAATGATCTTGTTTGGAGATAAGTTCTTTGCAGATGTCATTTAGTTAAGATGACATCATGACTATGGGACCTAACCCCATATGACTTGTGTCCTTATAAGAAGTGGAAAGTGCCATATAAAGATGGAGATCCTACAATATGTATAATCAGAAAAATGAGAGATTACACTCCATTTATGTCTGATCTATCAAAATGTATAAATGCATTCTACTGTCATGTACAACAAATTAGAACAAAAAAATTAATAAAAGGAAAAGATGGAGACATACTGCTGGGTGTGGTGGTACACCCCTTTAATCCCAGTTACTTGGAAGGCTGAGGCAGGAGGGTTCAAAGCTCCAGGCCAGCTTCAGCAACTTAGCAAGATCCCGTCTCAAAATAAAAGGACTGGAGATGTAGCTCAGTGGTTAAGCGCCCCTGGGTTCAATCCTCAGTATGGGGGGTTGGGGTGGGGAAGGGGTGGACAGAGACATACAGAATGAGACTGTGTCACCATAGAGATGGAGATTGGAGTGGTGCAGCTATAAGCCAACGATCAAGGAATGCCAAGGATGGAGGCCACTCCAAACTAGGAAGGGCAAGGACAGATTCTGCCCAGAGTCACAGAGGTTGCATGACCCTCCTCAGACCTAGATTTTGGACTTCTAATCCCCAGGGCTGGGACACAATAAATTTCTTTCTGTTGTTCTAAGTCACTTAGTTTGGGGTCATTAGTTGTGGTATCCCTAAGAAACTAATACAATACACAAAGATTTTAATACCAAATAATTTCTATTGTCAGTAATAATCTTTAAAATGCACGGACAATATTCACCCTCAACATCCTAAGAAAAAGTAAGCTTCTCAGAGACATTTTCTGTTTTATTTATCTTTCCATTCATGTAGTGTATAGTACTGTGCCCGGTACTAACGCACACTCAGTAATTTCTGAGTGAAGGAATGACAAAAGATCCAAGTGAAAGATTTGAGTTGAGTCCCGGTAGGGAAGGGTTATAACATAAATTAACACAGTGCTGAAATAGTCACCTCAGAAGGGGAAATTTCTGTCAGTTATCTAAGTTTTGGGTCTTGTGTGACAGTAACATATTGTTTTCTGAGATGAAATAAGGGAGAATGGGTTGCAGAAAATTTATCTTTATACTATGATTTTGGTTTTATGTAACTTAAAGCTATGTGGCACAGGAGCATTTTATTAAGGGTTGCATTCCTTAAAGTTTAGATTTGACCAGAATTTTAGCCTGAGCTGTGGGAAGAATGGAGGAACCAATGATGAAGTTCTCTGGAGAAATAATCTTTCCCCACATCCCATTTTAAGGTCAGACGCCACAGGACAATCGGATTTTCAAATGGTACAAGTTTAGGCACATTTTGTCTTTGGTTTAAATTTAGTATAGCACTGGTTTCTAACCATTTAAAAATTCATGAATGCTGGGCTGGGGATGTAGCTCAGTGGTAAAGCATTTGCCTGGCCTGCACAAAGCCCTGGGTTTGATCCTCAGCACCATTAAAAAAACAAAATGAACAAACAAACAAAAAAAACTGTGAAAGATGAAGCAGAGTTTAGTAAGGTGGTCCAGACCTGTAATCCCAGTCACTTGGGAGGCTGAGGCAGGGGGAGCAAAAGTTTGAGGTTAGCCTGGGAAAATTAGCAAGTCTGTCTCAAAATAAAATATAAAAACTGCTGGGGATGTAGCTCAGTGGTAGAGTACCCTTGGGTTTAATCCCTAGTACCAGAAAATAGAATGCATGAATAAGCAAATAAATACATTTGATTTTTCTCAGGTACTATGCTAAAGTGCTTTCACATATACATATATGCATTTTTTTCTTTTGTTTACTTTTGGTGTTGGGGATTGAAACCCAGGGCCCACGCTTTGCCACTGATTTACACACCAGACCCCAATGTATTTATTTTTTTAGACGCAGAGTGTTTATTATATTGCTTTTTTCTTCTGTTAACTTTTTTGTTTTTAAATAGTTCTAGACTTGCAAAAAAGTTGCAAAAATGAAACAAGAAATCTTAACTGAGATTGCTGATTTATGTCTAAATAGTTCTGTGTATTTCCTAAGAACAAGGTCATTTCTTTCTATAACCACAATAAGATTATTGAAATCAGATCATTTACATTTGTACGTTATGACTAACAAACTGATAGATCTTATTCAAATATTAGTAATTAATCTCTTTATGTGAGCCAGGAGCCAATCAAGGACCACACATTGCATTTAGCCTCCTTTAATCTGGGTCAGTTCCTTGGTCATTGTCTTACATGATCTTGTGACTTAGGTACAGAGTAGTTATTTTGTAGAATGTAGCTCAATGGAAGTTCTTCTGATGCGTTGTGGTGTTGAGATTCAGGTTATGGTTTCTGTTTTTGTCATTTTTTTCACTGCTGTGACTAAAGAACCCAACCAGCACAATTATAGAGCTGGAAAAATTTATTTGAAGGCTTATGACTTCAGAGGTCTTAGTCCATAGAACGCTGGCTCCATTCCTCAGGGATTCAGGTGAGGCAGAACATCATGGCAGAAGAGTGTGGCAGAGGGAAACAGCTCACAGGATGATCAGTAAATAGAGAGAGAGTCTCCACTCTCCAGATACAAATGTACACCCCAAAGTCACACCCCCAATTCCCACCTCCTCCAATCACACCCCACCTGCTTCCAGTTACCACTCAGTTAATCCCATCAGGGATTAATTCACTGATTAGGTTAAGGATATAACCCAATCATTTCTTTTTGAAACCTTCTTGCATTGTCTTACATGTGTCCACATAACAGAATCAGGATGTCACAAAATGGTGCTGTGTCCATTACAGTTTATTCCATCTTGAGGCACATGTGGTTCAAATATCCCATTACTGGTACACATTGTTACAGGCTCAGCTATGTCCCTCAAAATTCATGTGTTGAATTCTGACAGCCCCCAGTATCTTAGAATGTGACAGTATTTGGAGATAGGGTCTTTATAGTAGCATTTTTTTAAAAAAAAAATGAAGTCATTAGTGTCTTAATCCAGTATGGTTGTGCTATTTTAAGAAAAAGAAATGTGGACAAAGGTACAAAGGGAAGATGATGTACAAGCCAAGGACAGAGGCCTGGAAGAGGCCTGGAAGAACCAGTCCTTTCCTCAGGGTTCCCAGAAGGAACCAACTTTCCCAGAACTTTGATCTTGAACTTTCAACCTCCATAAATGTGAGGAAATAAATTTCCGTTGGTTAAGCCCACCTGGACTGTAGGATCTTGTTATAGCAGCCCTAGTAAACTAATACACTTGTTAACTTTGGTCACTTGATGAGATGGTGTCTATTGAGTTTCTCTACTATGGTATTCTATTTTCCCCTTTGCAACTAACAAGTACCTTGGTGGGAGATATTTTGAGGCTTTGCAAATATCAGTTTCCTCCTCCTATCTCACTCAGTAAAGCATCCATTGATGATTCTTGCCTGAAACAATGATTACCAGAGTAGTTGCCAAATGCACTTTTAAAATAAACTATTTTGTCCAAGTAAAATGTATGCAGAAAAAAATACAACTCACAAGTTTGTATTTCAAAGGATTTTCACACAATGAGACATCCTCATGGCCTCTAACATGCTCCTGCAGTACAACAAAATCAGCAGCAAGTTTCCACATCTCATTTGCCCTCAATCCTAATAACTCTCGTGATTCATAACACCAAATATCAGTTTTGCCTGATACAGAGACATTCATGGCTAATTCATTACTGATTATTTGTTGCCTGATTTCTTTCAATCAAGATTTATTTCATTACTCTGTAATTCCATCATATGAATATATCACTGCTTATTCATTTCAATGTTGATAACCATGTGGGTAGTTTCTAGCTTGGGGCTGGTATGCATAAAACTTCTGTGAATACTTTTTAAGTCTCTTCATCCACATGTTTTCATTTCTCTTTGATAAATATCTAGGAGTACAATTTCTGGATATGTTTCTAAAAAACTACAAAACTCCTTTCCAAAATTATTGCTCCCACATACTCCCCCCACCGGCAGTGAGTGAACATTCCATATCCTCAGCTGTGCTGAGTAATTTTCATCTGTTTCATTTTATCTATTTGAATGGGCATGTAGTAGTATCTCATTGTGGTGCAGTTTGTATTTTCCTAATGACTAAGGATGTCTTCAAGCAATTTTGATGTGGTTATTGAGTATTTGCATATTTTCTTTTGGAAGATATCTGTGCAGATTTTTTGCTCCTACTTTAACTGGGTTGTGTTTTATTGTTTTGAGTTGTAAGAATAGTTTATATTTCTTGTACAGGCTCCCCTAGGTATGTCTGTTTTTATTTAAAATTTTAATGATTATGCTATGCCTCACAATATGAGTTCCTCAATTGTTAGAGTTTAGCCTGACGCATCTCACTTTCCACTTTACAGCGTAATAACCTTACAAAATTAAAATTCCTGTAACCTACACTCCACCTATTATGGCAGTAATTTTACTTCTTCATACATTGTAAACCTAATCTTTCAGCGTTATATTTTTCTTTGTATATTATGTCTTATGAGTAGCAAACAAACTGTTATTTTATCTTTACCAACTTCTTTACCCTCTTTCATGCTCTTTTTCCTTTCTTTTAGATTGGAATTTCCGTATGGAATTAGTTCCTTTCAGCCTGCAGAATATTCTTATTTTTTTTTTTTTGGAGTAATTAAACAAAATATTTAATACTCATTTTACATAATTTAACTTTTGACAATGAAACTATATATTTGCTTTACTTGCCTAGTTTGCAAAAGTTGATTATATATTTATCAACAGGACATGTAAAACGTACTAAAGGGAAAAATAATGTGATTTTTAATAATGCAGAAAAACAAACCAGAACCGAATACTTAATTTCCAAACATAGAAATTTAAATATATTCTCACTCATAAAATTGAAATTAAAAATTATAATTATGAATTGATTGCAAATAAAGTAAATAATACTTATAAATCTCAGATTTATAATCTGAGATTATAATTATAATCTGAGATTAAAAATGCATTTAAAAGTAATACTGTGACATTACTATAGAAAAGGAAAATGAACTTAATTGAAATGTTAGACAAAATATATTGCACACGTCTATAAATATATGAAAGTACTGAGGAAGGAATAAATATACAAGCAGAAGTTAGTGAATCAAAAAAGATACAGCAAGTAAAATCAGTAATTAAGAAAATAGCTTACCATGATCACATGATCAAGTAAGATTCATTTTTTTTATTATTATTGTATACAAATGGGATACATGTTGTTTCTCTATTTGTACATGGAGTCAAGGCATACCATTTGTGTAATCATACGTTTACATAGGGCAATGATGTTTGATTCATTATTTTTTTTCCCTTCCCCCCCACCCCTCCCACCCCTCTTTTCCCTCTATACAGTCCTTCTTTCCTTCATTCTTACCACACTCCTTATCCCTAACCCTAAACCTAACCCTAAACCTAATGCTAACCCTTCCCACCCCCCAATATATGTCCTCATCTGCTTATCAGCGAGATCATTCGTCCTTTAGTTTTTTGAGATTAGCATGATATTATCCAATTTCATCCATTTGCCTGCAAACGCCATAATTTTATCATTCTTCATTGCGGAGTAATATTCCATTGTATATATATATGCCACAGTTTCTTTATCCATTCATCAACTGATGGGCATCTAGGTTGGTTCCACAATCTGGCTATGGTGAATTGAGCAGCAATGAACATTGATGTGGCTGTATCTCTGTAGTATGCTGATTTTAAGTCCTTTGGGTATAGGCCAAGGAGTGGGATAGCTGGGTCAAATGGCGTTTCCATTCCAAGCTTTCTGAGGAATCTCCATACTGCTTTCCAGAGTGGCTGCACTAATTTGCAACCCCACCAGCAATGTATGAGTGTTCCTTTTTCACCACATCCTCGCCAACACCTATTGTTGCTTGTGTTCTTGATAATCGCCATTCTAATTGGGGTGAGATGAAATCTTAGTGTAGTTTTGATTTGCATTTCCCTTATTACTAGGGATGTTGAACATTTTTTCATATATCTGTTGATTGTTTGTACATCTTCTTCTATGAAGTGTCTGTTCATTTCCTTAGCCCATTTGTTGATTGGATTATTTGTATTCTTTGTGTAGAGTTTTTTGAGTTCTTTATAGATTCTGGAAATTAGCGCTCTATCTGAAGTATGGTCGGCAAAGATATTCTCCCACTCTGTAGGCTCTCTCTTCACATTGCTGATAGTTTCCTTTGCTGAGAGAAAGCTTTTTAGTTTGAATCTATCCCAGTTGTTGATTCTTGCTTTTATTTCTTGTGCTATGGGAGTCCTGTTAAGGAAGTCTGATCCTAAGCCAACAAGTTGAAGATTTGGACCTACTTTTTCTTCTATGAGGTGCAGGGTCTCTGGTCTGATTCCGAGGTCCTTGATCCATTTTGAGTTGAGTTTTGTGTAGGGTGAGAGATAGGGGTTTAATTTCATTCTATTGCATATGGTTTTCCAGTTTTCCCAGCACCATTTGTTGAAGAGGCTATCTTTTCTTCATTGTATATTTTTGGACCCTTTGTCTAGTATGAGAAAATTGTATTTATTTGGGTTTCTGTCCATGTCCTCTATTCTGTACCATTGATCTACCTGTCTATTTTGGTACCAATACCATGCCGTTTTTGTTACTATTGCTTTGTAGTAGAGTTGAAGATCTGGTATTGCAATACCCCCTGCTTCGTTCTTGCTACTTAGGATTGCTTTAGCTATTCTAGGTTTTTTATTCTTCCAGATGAATTTCATAATTGCTTGCTCTATTTCTGCAAGGTACATCATTGGGATTTTAATTGGAATTGCATTGAATCTGTATAGCACTTTAGGTAGTGTGGCCATTTTGACAATATTAATTCTGCCTATCCAGGAACATGGGAGATCTTTCCATCTTCTAAGGTTTTCTTTAATTTCTTTCTTTAGTGTTCTGTAGTTCTCATTGTAGAGGTCTTTCACCTCTTTTGTGAGATTGATTCCCAAGTATTTTATTTTTTTCAATGCTATTGTGAATGGGGTAGTTTTCCTAATTTCTCTTTCATCACTTATGTACAAAAATGCATTGGATTTATGAGCATTGATCTTGTAACCTGCTACTTTACTGAATTCACTTATGAGTTCTAAAAGTTTTCTGGTGGAATTTCCAGGTTCCTCTAAATATATAATCTTGTTGTCAGCGAACAGGGATAGTTTGAGTTCTTCTTTTCCAATTCGTATCCCTTTAATTTCTTTGGTTTGTCTAATTGCTCTGGCTAGAGTCTCAAGGACGATGTTGAATAGAAGTGGTGAAAGAGGGCATCCCTGCCTTGTTCCAGTTTTTAGGGGGAACGCTTTCAGTTTTTCACCATTTAGAATGATATTGGCCATGGGCTTAGCATAGATGGCCTTTATAATGTTAAGGAATGTTCTCACTACCCCAATTTTTTCTAGTGTTTTGAGCATGAAGGGATGCTGTATTTTATTGAATGCTTTTTCTGCATCTATGGAAATAATCATGTGATTCTTAACTTTAAGTCTGTTGATATGGTGAATTACATTTATTGATTTCCGAATGTTGAACCAACCTTGCATCCCTGGGATAAAACCCACTTGATCGTGGTGCACTATCTTTTTAATATATATTTGTATGCGATTTGCTAAAATTTTGTTGAGAATTTTTGTGTCGATGTTCATTAAGGATATTGGTCTGAAATTTTCTTTCCTCGATGTGTCTCTGTCTGGTTTAGGTATCAGGGTGATGTTGGCTTCATAGAACAAGTTTGGGAGGGTTCCCTCCTCTTCTATTTCATGAAATACTTTGAGGAGTATTGGAATGAGCTCTTCTTTAAAGGTTTTGTAGAACTCGGCTGAGAACCCATCTGGTCCCGGACTTTTCTTTATTGGTAGGCTTTTGATGACCTCTTCTATTTCATTGCTTGAAATTGGTTTATTTAAGTTGTGTATGTCCTCCTCGTTCAGTTTAGGTAATTCATATGTCTCTAGAAATTTGTTGATGTCTTCAAGGTTTTCTGTTTTGTTGGAGTATAGATTTTCGAAATAGCTTCTAATTATGTTTTGTTTTTCAGTCGTGTCTGTTGTGATGTTTCCTTGTTCTTTCCGAATTTTAGTAATTTGAGTTTTCTCCCTCTTTCTGTTTGTTAGTGTGGCTAAGGGTTTATCAATTTTGTTTATTTTTTCAAAGAATCAACTGTTTATTTTGTTAATTTTTCCAATTGTTTCTTTTGTTTCAATTTCATCGATTTCAGCTCTGATTTTAACTATTTCCTGTCTTCTACTACTTTTGGTATTGGTCTGCTCTTCTTTTTCTAGGGCTTTGAGCTGTAGTGTTAAGACGTTTATTTGTTGATTTCTACTTCTTTTTTTGAATGCGCCCCATGAAATAAATCTTCCTCTAAGTACTGCTTTCATAGTGTCCCAGAGATTTTGATATGATGTGTCTTTGTTCTCGTTTACTTCTAAGAATTTTTTTATTTCCCTTCTGATGTCTTCTGTTATCCATTCATCATACAATAGTGTATTATTTAATCTCCAGATATTAGAGAAGTTTCTGTTTTTTATTCTGTCATTTATTTCTAATTTCAATCCATTATGATCTGATAGAGTACAAGGTAGTATCTCTATCTTCTTGTATTTGCTAACAGTAGCTTTGTGGCATAAAATATGGTCTATTTTAGAGAAGGATCCATGTGCTGCTGCGAAGAAAGTGTATTTGTTCTTTGTTGGATGGTGTATTCTATATATGTCTGTTAAGTCTAAATTGTTGATTGTGTTATTGAGATCTATGGTTTCTTTATTCAATTTTTACTTGGACGATCTATCCAGTGGTGAGAGAGGTGTGTTAAAATCGCCTAGTACTATTGTGTTGTGGTCTATTTGATTTCTGGAATTGAGAAGGATTTGTTTGATGTACGTGGATGAGCCAATGTTCGGAGCATAGATATTTATGATTGTTATGTCTTGCTGATTTATGCTTCCCTTAAGCAGCATGTAATGTCCTTCTTTATCCCTTCTGACTAGTTTTGACTTGAAGTCCACATTTTCTGAAATGAGGATGGATACTCCAGCTTTTTTGCTGAGTCCATGTGCATGGTATGTTTTTCCCCATCCTTTCACCTTTAGTCTATGGGTATCTCTTTCTATGAGGTGAGTCTCTTGCAGGCAGCATATTGTTGGATTTTTCTTTTTAATCCAATCTGCCAGTCTTTGTCTTTTGATTGATGAGTTCAGGCCATTAACATTCAGGGTTATTATTGTGATATGATTTATATTCCCAGTCATTTGACTCATATTTGTTTTTTGACATGATTTGGTTTCTCCTTTATTTGGCTATTCCTTTAGGCTAGCGCCTCCTGTTGCTGATTTGCATCATTGTTTTTCATGTCTTCCTCATGGAATATTTTGCTGAGAATGTTCTGTAATGCTGGCTTTCTTTTTGTAAATTCCCTTAGCTTTTGTTTATCATGGAAGGATCTTATTGCATAGTCAAATTTGAAGGTAAGTTTTGCTGGGTATAAGATTCTTGGTTGGCATCCATTTTCTTTCAGGGCTTGGTAAATGTTGTTCCAGTCCCTTCTAGCTTTTAGGGTCTGGATTGAAAAATCTGCTGATATTCTTATTGGTTTCCCTCTGAATGTAATTTGATTGTTTTCTCTCGCGGCCTTTAAAATTCTGTCTTTATTTTGTATGTTAGGTATCTTCATAATAATGTGCCTTGGTGTGGGTCTGTTGTAATTTTGTATATTTGGAGTTCTATAAACCTCTTGTACTTGGTTTTCCATTTCATTCTTCAGATTTGGGAAATTTTCTGATATTATTTCATTGAATAGATTGTTCATTCCTTTGGTTTGTTTCTCTAAGCCTTCCTCAATCCTAATAATTCTCAAATTTGGCCTTTTCATGATATCCCATAATTTTTGTAGATTCTGTTCATGATTTCTTACCATCTTCTCTGTTTGGCCAACTTTGTTTTCAAGATTAAATAATTTGTCTTCAATGTCTGAGGTTCTGTCTTCCAGGTGTTCTATCCTATTGGTTATGCTTTCTATGGAGTTTTTAACTTGGTTTATTGTTTCCTTCATTTCAAGGATTTCAGTTTGTTTTTTTTTCAGTATCTCTAACTCTTTATTGAGATGATCTCTTGCTTCCTGTATTTGGTCTTTTAACTGTTGATTGGTGCGATCATTTAATGCCTGCATTTGCTCTTTCATCTCCTCCTTCAATGCCTGCATTTGCTCTTTCATCTCCTCATTTGCTTCTCTGATTGTTTTAATTATGTACATTCTGGACTCCTTTTTTGACATTTCCTCTGCTGTGCTGTCATTGGGTTTTATTGATGTAGTATCTAGGTTTGTTTGGGACATTTTCTTCCCTTGTTTTCTCATATTGGTCAGATGTCAGTGGGAATCTGAGATATTGCAGATTTCCTCTATTGGCTTATAGTGTCCCGGTAGATTTCCAGTGTATCACCTCCCAGCCTTCAGTAGCTTGATGTCTTGGAGGAACTTGATAATGAAGTGCTTCCAAAGAAAGCTGCCCCTAGCCCCCTACTGGTTCCAGGGCTTGGAGCTGGCTCTGTGCAGAAAGGCTCTCACTGGGGGCCTGCACTGTGCAGCTGGCCCTGTGGGGGGAGCCCACCGCCGGAGTGTGGAAGGCTACCTTGGGAAGACTCTAGCTGCCCTACCGTGCTATGATAAGCCACCCCTATCTGTGCCTGGCGCCCAGGCCAAGTTTCACCCAGTGGGGGAGACTCACCCCGTGACTCTATTTTTGTCCAAGTCTCTCAATGCCTCCCCTTCTTTAGTCCTGGGTTCTGGAGCGACTGGAGATACAGTCACCCTCTAGGTCGCCATCTTGGATCGCCCTGTGGAAAGAGCCTGCGGCCGGAGTGGGCAGAGCTGCCTGAAGAAGTCTCTGGCTGCCCTACCCTGATCCCAGAGGCTGCTTGTGGATTGAATCTCTCTGTTGGCTGGGGGACTTGTGGCTGTCTCTATGTAGAAAAGCTCTCACTGGGCGGTCTGTTCCAAGAAGCTAGCCTTGAAACGCACCTCCCACTGCAGGGGTCCAGGCTGCTTGGGGAGGTCGCTGGCTGCCCTGTCCTGGTCCCTGAAGCCGCTTGCGGGCCAGAGTATGCCGCGCTGGCTCCGGGTCTTGGAGCTTGTTCTGATCAGAAAGGCTCTCAGTAGGGGGCCTGCTCCAAGAACCTGGAGAAGCTGGCTGTGTGGGAGGGGCCCAGCACCGGAGTGCGCAGGGCTGCCTGTGGAAGACTCTAGCTTCCCTGCCCTGCTCCGATAAGCCACCTCTATCTGGGCCTGCCCCCTGGGCTGAACTTTACCCAGTGGGCAGACTCACCCGTGGCTCTGTTTTGGTCCGAGTCTCTCAATGCCTCCCCTTCTTAACTCCTGGGTTCTGGAACGACTGGGGATGCAGTCCCCCTCTAGTCCGCCATCTTGGATCGCCCCCCAGAATATTCTTAAATTGGTTCTTTTTAGTTATACATGACAGTAGGATTCATTTTGACATAATTATAAAATCATGGATTACAATTTGTTCTAATTCAGTCCCTAGTACTGCCCCTTCTCCTCCTCTTCTTCCCTTCCCTCTACTGATCTTCCTGATATTTACTTATTGTTTTCTTTTTAATTAGTGTCTCATGGATGTACATGATGATGAGAGTCACTGTGGTATATTTATATATGTACCTAGGAAAATTAGGTCAGATTCATTCCACTTGTCTTTTCCCATCTCATCCCTCCTCCCTTCCCTTCATTCCCCTTTGCCTACTCCATTGATCTTGCTTCTATTATGGCCCACCCCCCCACCCCCTGCCATTTTGGATTAGCTTTTGCTTATCAGAGAAAACATTCAACATTGAACTTTTGGGGACCAGCTTATTTCACTTAGCATGATAATCTCTAGTTCTAGCCGTTGCCTGGCAAATGCCGTAAAGTCATTCTTCTCTATTTCAGCCTGCAGAATATCTTTGGTCTGTATATTTTTTGTAGTACATCCATGGGTGATAAATTTTCTCATTTTAAAAATTTTGTCTGAAAACATCTTAAAGTTTACCTTCATTTTTGAAGGGCTTTTTTACTGGATATTTCACTGTGGGTTGACAACCTCCTCCTCCTGTCCCTTTGTGCCCACATAAGAAATATGTTGTTCTCTTGCCCCTTGGCCTCTATTGTTTATAACCTGAAGTAAGCTGCCATCTGTGTTACTCTTTTTCTTTCATGTAATGTACCTTTTCCCCATTCTTCCTACTTTTGAACTTTTTTTTGTCTTTAATTTTTAGGAGGTTTACTGTATTATACAAGCATGATTTCTGTGCACTTTTTTTCTATTTGAGATTTGCTGAATTTCTTGAATCTGAAATTAGTATATTTCATCATATTTAGGAATACCTTGGTTATTATTTTTTCAATTTTTTTCTGCCTTATACTCACTCTTTTATTCTGTTGGGATCCAGTTACATATATATATTCAGTGTTTTGATATTACTTCACAGGTTTCTGTGAGTATTCATTGTTCTTCAATCTTTTTTTTTCCTTTCTAATTTTTAGATTGGATAATTTCCCTTGAATTGTCTTCAGAAAAAGGAAGTTCCAATACTATTAATATTGGAGAATATAAATCTTCCAATTTTTTCTTTAAATATTTCCTTGATTTTTTTGACACTTTTCATTTATGTATAAATTCAAAATTTCCCCATTGTAGAAAAGCTTGGAATGTTGGTTGGGACTGTATTGGATCTATTAATTGGAAATAATTAATCACATTATAATATTGAATCTTTTAATCCCTGAACATGATACACCTCACTGATTAGGTTTTAATACCTCTCAGTTAGTGTTTTGTAGTTTCATGTGTAGAGATCTTGCATATTTTTGTTAGACATTTCTAAGAATGTGATGCTATTAGTAATATCTGTTTAAAATTTTAGTTTCTGATCGTTTACTGTTGCATTTTGTCCTTGTTTCTATAGACCTCAGTTAAATTCACTTACTAATGCAAATAATTTATAAGTAGGTTTTTGGGTATTTAAAAAATCATTATTTATTTATTTTGTAGCATTGGGGATTGAACCTGGGGGTGCTTCACCACTGAGCTACACTCTTAGCCCTTTTTATTTTTTATATCAAGACAGGGTCTCAGTAAATTGCTGAGGCTGTCCTCAAACTTGCCATCCTCCTTGCCTCAAACTCTGGAGTAGCTGGGATTACCAGGCATGTGCCACTGTGCCTGGTTGATTTTTGAGTATTTTGCATGCATGCTTTTAGTATTCTGTGAAGAATGACTTTTGATTCTTCTTTTTCAGGCTGTATTCTTTACATTTGTATGTATTTTGTTTTTCCTCCTGGTACTGGGGATTAAATCCAGGTGTTCTCTGCCACTGGGTAACATCCCCAGCCCTTTTAATTTATTTTCTAAAAATTTGAGACAGGGTCTCACTAAGTTTCCCAGGCTGGCCTCTAATTTGCAATTTTTCTGCTTCAGCCTTCTAAGTAGCTATATTATAGTTGTGCACTACTGTGCTGTTGTAGTTTCTACATTTTTTTGTGTGTGTGTTCTGGAATGATATTTAGTAGTAGTGATACAACTGGGATTGCCTTAATCCTAGTTGCAGGTGAAAACTTTTAGCATCTCACCATTATGGATCATGTTTGTTCAAGAGTTTCACATAAAACTTTTATTGGGTTATAATTAGGAAGTTGACTTATCTTTCTAATCTGTTAGAAATTTCTATTTTCTCTTGTGAGGGTAGTGAATTTTCCCCCAATTTTTTTCTATATTACTTTCATAGTCATATGATTTTCTATTTATTCTACAATGTGGTGAACTATATTTATTAATTTTGAATGTTAACATTGCATTTCTGAAATAAACACAAACTTATTATGATATAGTAGTCTCTTTATGCATAGCAATTTGGTTTTTTAATATTTTGCTAAAGTTTTTATATCCATATTTATAAGTGATATTGGCCTGTAAATTTCTTTTTTCATAATGGCTTTTTCAGATTTTGGTGTCAAGTTTATGCTGGCCTCATAAAATGATTTAGGAACTGTTCCTCTTTTTCTGTGTATGGAAGAGTTTGTGTAAGATTGTGTTCTCTCTTTATTCAGTATGTTTTAGATTTCACTGATGAAGCCATCTGGGTTTGCACATTCCTTGAAAATTAGTTTTTACGTATTCAATTTATTTAATAGTTTTAAAATTTGTTAGTCAGATTTTTATTTTCCTTGCCTAACATTCAAGTTTTAAAAATAGTTGCTTTTAATGTCCCCTCCTTATCTTTTTAATGTTCTGAGATCTGTAGTAATCTTCTATTTAATTCCTGGTTTTGGTAATTTGTGTCTTCTTCTCTTCTGTCTTTTCTTCCTTTCTAGATACACTATTTCACTCTTGAGATTTTTATCTGTTGTGTGTTTTCTGTTTTCATCAATTTCTGTTGTTCTCTTTGCCATTTCTATCTTTGTGCTTTCTTTGGGTTTAACTTGCTGTTCTTTCCTAACTTCTGAGATGCTCATTCATTTTACTTTTCTTCTTTCCTAAAATATCCTTTTAAGGTCATAAAATTTTCTCTAATCGTGTATTTACCTGACTCCTACAAATTTTGATATACCATTTTAAGTACTACCGAGTTCTATATAATTTATGATTTCTATTGTGATTTCTTTTTTGGCCTATGCAGAATTAAGAGTGTATTACCTAATTTGTGAACAACTACAGATTTTGTTAGTTATTTAAAAACATTGATTTATGGCTTAATTATGCTATGACTAGATAAGTGCTATCTCTGATTTAAAATTTCTGAGATTTACCAGACTTATTTTTTTTCCCCTTTCTTTCAGGGATGGGGTTTTACTAAGTCTCTCAGGCTGGGCTCAAGCAATCCTTCTGCCTTAGCCTCCCGAGTAGCTACTTTGACTGTTATCAAAGTACATTTACTTTTCTAATTTTCCACATGGTCTGAAAAAGAATGTGTATTCTGCAATAGTCTATATATTCAAATAGTAAAATGTATTAGTGTCTCATTTAAATCTGTATCCTTACTGATATTTTTCCCTGTTTGGTTTAGGTAGTAGCACCATGATAGGTCTAGATGTGTTTTTCTTTGAACATTTTTTCTCTTGGCATCTATATCCCTTTCTAAATCCAAGCATAATGTCTTGTGATACTTTTGGAAGGCTTTTGGTTTTCATTTAAGTATTGTTTCTGTCACTACTTTTTGTCTCCTCTACTTCTTAATTCTAATTATACTATATATATTCCACTTTTTGTCTGTGTCCTTGTTTCTCTCCTGTTCTATTGTATATCTTTTATCTTTTTCTTTCTGTGTCTCAGTTTAGTTTATTTCTTCTGATGCCAGCTTTTCAATTCCTTTTTTTCTTTTTGTGGTACTGGGGATTGAACCAGGGCTACTCTACCATTGAGCTACATCCCCAACCCTTTTTATTTTTTGATTTTGAGGCAGGGTCTCCCTAAGTTGCCCTGGATGGCCTAGAACATGAGATCTTCCTGCTTTGGGCTTTCAAGTTGCTGGAATTACAGGTGTGCACCACTGCCCCTGCCCTTCCCTGTTCATCAATTCTAATCTGCTTTTTAGTTCATCTATTTGGTTTTTATTTTTAATTTCTTCATTTTTTAAATTAGAGAACCTGTATTTTATTACTTTGCTTTTTTTTTTTTTTTAGTTATCTGTTGAAATTGTCCCCTTTCATTTTCTAGAACACATTTGTCAATGTTAAAGTTCCTTTTTGACAACTTGTGTACTTGGGTTTCCCATGGGATTATTCTTCAAACTTGTATATTGTCATTTGGTCTTATCTTCTGGAATACCTGGCACACTTCATTAAATTCCATGCAAGATAGATGATAAATTTTAGAGATCATTTGAGAGTCTGGGTGGTCTTTTCTTCTAGATAGGCTTTACTTATGCTTTAGGTAAGCTTTGAAGGAAGGAAAGATCACGTGAGTACAATGGGGAGTTGACCTCAGCCTTTGTCATGGCTTGTCTGATTCTGGTTTGCCTTCACTCCTAGGATATGTTTCTTCAAGGGTCCCATGCTATGGTCTATTGTTATTGTGTTTTTTTAGTTTTTTTTCTCCTTTTTCAAGCTGTGAATTCTAAATTTAATTCCCTCCACTCAGATTTGTGATTCTTCTTAAAACTCTGCAAAATATATCTCAGAATTTTGGTTTTAACTTCTTCCTTTAAAAGTTTTCTTTCTTTTTATTTTCTTTTTCTTTCTTTCTTTCTTTCTTTTTTTTTTTGGCCACTCAGTTTCAAAGCCCCTACGTACTGCTTTGGAATCTATATATATCTCAAGGAAAAAGTCTGGATCTGAGTTTCTTCCATCTTGGATTATGTCCTCTCAGATTTTTGATGTCTTCATAATTATCTGATATCACCAAACAGATATTTTAAATATTCCCCCCAACTTTTCTGATTGTTCTGTATAGGAGGTTTGCTTTGTTATAATTTACCAGAGCTGAAATCATAGGTAAAATTTTTAGAGAAAATATTCACTTATGGTCATCTTGTAGGTTATGAACCTGAGATTTAAGAATAATTTTCCTAAGGTGATGTGTTTAGTTAAGTGCAGAACTAGGATTGGACTGGATCTTCTGAAGGTAAGTTCTATATTCTTCTTAAGACTCCACAGCTCCCAGTAGCAAGCACATCTAAAATTTGATACCTCACTCAAGTGTTTGGATTTGTCAGAGGGGAGGGAAGGAGTGAAGTGTGGGTCAGCTGAGTTTGATCGTTCATCTCAGACAGTGTCCTTATCCTGAGTTTGGCTGAAGTCACACTTCATGTGACTGCCACATGAAGTAATGTACTTCACTCATTCAGGAACACTACCTGAGACTTGTAGTCACACAACTTATGATTATGCCTGCAATAGATCCAAAGAGGCATATACAGTAGAAAAGCTTTTAGGCAACATTGACCTTTAGCAGTCAATTGATTAAACCGGGCCAGGATCTTTATTGCCTTTGGACATGTGTGCAGTGATGTAAATTGTACCTTTGGCCTGAAAGACGAGTGACTAAGCCTGAGAGAAACTAAGAACACAAATGCTTTACCCACAACATCAGAAAGTATATGCCACGAACCTCTTCCATTGTCATTTTTCCTTCTATAGGAACTGAGTCGACAGAGTTCATCAACATGGTTTTGAAGTTTGGTCTCAGTTGAAGGCTACATGGAAAATGCCTCTTCAGGTTTGGGTGCAGAGAGAAGATAGTAGAATAAAATAGGAAGTCAGTTTGCTTTTTTTCTTTTTAGAGGAGGTAAAATCATAAGAATACTTTTTTAGGAGGCCCAGGATGGCATGGTATTGATTATTTCCCTCATTTCTGGCCCAAAAGTTGTGGAGGTTGACCAAAGGCAATTGTCATGATGGAGGCTGGCATGAGGTTCTTGTCCCAATTCCTTTCCTTTACACTCCCAAGAATGAGGAATATTAGCTATGTCCGTAAATAAAAACATCTCTTCTGTGTTTTTTATGCATCTTCTAGCAAATGCATGTAAAATGAGCAGAATTTCCCTCCTCACATTTTATCTCTGCTTTTCAGTAAGTAGCAAGATTAGAATGAAAACTTTCAGTTCTTCCTCTTCCTCCAAAGAAAGGAGATAACACGCTTGTTTAGAGGCTGCTGGCTTTTGGGTCTGTGCTGCCCAAAGGTGGGGTTAATGGGCCTCAACAGTAAAAACAAAGCAAAACCAAACAAAATCCAGGCCTTGCTGCTTCTTCTCTTTTATGCTGCCTTTCTCTTGGATGAATAAAATGTGCCAGGATCCCCTGGCTCCTGCACTGTAAGTGACCCAAGTAAGTCTTTCTCCTTTCTTCTGAAGGCCTGCACAGGGAGACCCACCTACTCCATGTGAAACTGGGTAGGGAGCCAAGAAGCAAGAAGGTATAGGTGTCCCCACTTAAGGGACAGAACAGGAAGCCCCACTGTGGCCTCAAATCCAATTTACATCCTTCTCCAACTACTGCCAAATCGCCTATTAAAAGCTATTATTCTGATCCCCTTGGGTCACATACTCTGGGGAGAATCACCTGAATGTAATCTCTTGCAAGAAGAGCATCTGAACATCTGTCACTCCTTTTAAGACTTTTTTTTTTTCTCCCAGCAACTGAATGTGCATCCACTGGCACTTTGACAAAAGTGGGAAATGCTGTCAATATTTCTTAGTGTGCTGATGCATTTATTGAACTTGTAATACATAAAAGGTTGAATCATCATGTTGTAATCATAAAAAATTTCTATTTTTAAGCATGTCATTTTGGTTTCCTAGATTCCTAAAACATAAGTCTCAAGTCATTTATGTAAATGGATATAGCAGAATAACATTACAACTGTGAGTAGCAATAAGAGAGAGAAAGGAAAAAAAGAAACCACAGCGGAAACAGAACTGAAGAATCCAAGTGAATAGGCGTGAACAGAAGCACCATATATAATGCTGACTAGTGCTCAAACAGTCCCCGGGCCTCCTTGGAGAAAGGTGCTACCTAAAGTATAAATAAAATAGCTATTTCCCCCACATTCCTCATATCCTTTTTCCGGTGTTGGTTACAAAATGTATAGGGCTTCAGGTTACTGTTTAACCAAAATTATATTACGGAGACCTTGAAACAGTGACTCTTGGGAACTTGGCAGTTGATCCACTAGTTCTCTTAAGTCCACCTTGTTTTCCCATCAGTTCTGATGCCTGTTTCTTCTGGAAGTGAAAATTCTGGATTTCTGGAAAAGGAACTTGAAGGATACACACCAGTTTGTATCCTTGTCAATCACTAAGAGCAGTGACTTGGAACATTATTCACCCATCCCAGGCCATAAGTCTTTAGTCCTGGTGCTGGAAATTACTTACTGTGGAAAACTAGATTCCATTCTCTACCTTCATGTAATGGTTGTGCAAATTCTACATTGTGAGGCTATGAAATTTTGGAACTCTGCCCATAAATATCATGTTACCTGTTTTCTTGACTATGCTTAGTACTTAGCAGGAGGGCCTAGTAAGTAACAGGTACTTAATATGAAAGCATAAAAATATTACCTACCAAATGTAAGTGCCCTGATTGGGAAAGGCATATGTGGAAAAGGTAAGGAATTGACAGCCTGAAGGAAGAAAAGGGGAGGTGGCCTGGGATGCTCTTCTGCAGGGGCTGGCACCAACTTGCCCTCTACTCTCTGGGCTTTACACATATACACACATGCTTGTTAGGTCATCAGAGCCACCAGGTCATCAACATTGTCAAATAGGAAAGAATTTGTTCCTTAGTCTTTGATGGAACGATTCCCAGAATGGCTTGGAGGGATTCAGCCACCTCAAATATGGCACAATATATTCAGCAACAGCCTCTGTGGCTTCCTATTTGGTTCTCCACTGAAACTCCAGGAAGCAGTTGGGGGCAGTTAGCCATTCCTATAGATACCCATGATGGTCAGCCTCCAAGAGGCCCCCCTCACTGATTATCCCCTCCTGGTGTTCACCCTTTTTTGTAGCCTCCTCCCACACTGAATAGGGCTGAACTGTTATCAACAGGACACAACATGCAGATATAACAGCATGTGATTTCTGAGGTTGGATCACAAAAGATATGTGGCCTTTGCTTCTGGTGGAACATGGGCTCTGGGAGAAACTGGCTGCCATGTCATGAGGACACTCAAACAGTCTGGTAAAAGATCCAAGGCCTCCTGCTAATAGCCATGCTTAGCCTCAGTTTCCTTCTTTGTAAAATGTGAATCATAATAACACACATCTCATAGAGTTCGATGAGTAGTCGAACAGACAGAACCAAATATTTAGTGTTTTCTCCAGTGCATGTTCTTGGTTGGATAATGCACCATGATATGGGCATATTGTATCCCTTTAGGTGGATACACAGATCACTTCCAGATTTTTCCTTTTTAATCAATCACATTGCAGTAAATTTGAACCTATGTATTTGTATAGGTCTTAGATTTATGATGCATTGTTTACTAGCCATTCATGTTATGAAGTCTTTCTATTCTTCCTCATCTTCATCTCACCAGATATCTATCATCAAAAGCTGAAAAGTGAACACCCAAGAGACTTTGCTGTTGTGCATGAGTCTATAGAACCCTGAGGACACATTATCTCCACCAAAGGGGATTGAGAAGAAGATGGTTTAGCCAGGAAATAAGAAAGGATGATTACAGGCATTTATCCTTTGGATAGTCTCTGAAGCCAAGGAAGAGGAAGATCTGTGACTATTTCTAAGAGCTGCCAATATCAATACAAACATAAACTTCTTCTGACATATTCTTGATTAACTTAGTTATCAAAATTTGGAAGTGTCCCTCAAGGACCATGTGTTGAGGGCTGGTCCCTAGTTTGTGGTGATGGTAGGAGGTGATAGAATTTTAGGTGATGGGATCAAGTGGGAGGAAGCTAGTTCATTGGTGGCCCTTCAAGGGGATATTGGGATCTCAGTGCCTTCCTGTCTCTCTTTTTGTTCCCTAGCCAACTTGAGGTGAACAGGCCTCCTCCACCACATGTTTCCACCATGACGTATTATGCACAGGCCTGAGGCAGTGGGGCCAACTGACCATGGGTTGAAACCTCCGAAACTCAGCCAACATGATCTTTTCTCTTTTTAAATTGGTTGTCTCAGGTATTTTATAACAGTAACAGGAAGTAGAAAGTTGACTAACACTTCAGTATTCACAAATGATATTTATTTCAACTTTTCCACTTATGTTTATCTTTCCTAGTAATTAGACCTCTGAATAACTCGATTATTGTTTTGGTCCCTCAAGAAACAAATCTGGTTCCACATTGAGAGAGATATCTAGGATTTAACCAATTGTAGTAACATTGTTTCTTGAAAATTTTCCCCATCCTCATTCATGTTCAGGAATTATTTTAAATAAAATTAAGTGGTATGTTTCAGAATTCTCCATTCCATTCTCTCGGTTTGCCTGTGTGCTCTTGCACCCTTGCCACATTTTTTTTTTTTTTTTTTTTTTTTTACTATTCTGGTACGTTTTGATATTTGATCAGAAGATCACTTTCCTCTACCTCTCTTCTTTTTTACTCCCCCAAGTTCTAGCTCTTATTATTAATTAATCCTTCCTAAGGAGAAAACAAGATATTAAAAGATAGGTGTGAAAATATTCTAGATTATATAGGACTCAGTTCAGGTTGAGCACACAGTTCATTCACTTCCTGTCTTTCACTAAAATTTGTGCTTTTGTGCTTCCTCTCTTCCTCCTTTTCTCTGTTTTCATCTGTTTTTATGTTCTCCATTTATTTCCCAAATTGTTTCCCACTTATTGATTTGATATTTTCTACAATTACTATTTCTTATTTTAGAGTTGTTTACAATCATTTTTATTTTAGTTTTTTTTTTTAAATTGAGGGTTAGTACAATAAATTTCATATACCATACAGTACAATATAACATCATACTCTTGTTTGGTTCTTAAGAATAGATTGATGGATTTTTATAAATGTGTAGAATCATGTAACTACCTTCAAGGTCAAGAATTCATACTTTTTTTTTTTTTCACTCTCTTTCCTGGTTTATGCTCCATCTCCACCTAGAATTGACCCCCATCCTTTCTTTTGTCACCACATGTTAATTTGCCTGTTCTTCAGATTCACATGAATGGAATCGTGCTGTTAGCACACTTCTGTATCTGGCTTCTTTTGCCCAATGGTATTCATGCTTCACGAGTACCAGTAGTTTGTTCCTTCATACTGCTCTGTAGTATTATATGCAAAAATGAACAATCATTTATTTATTCATTTCCTTGTTGATGGGACAATCATTTTCTCACGTTTTAGTAAGCTTTATTACCTATAAACAATAGCTCTTAGAGATCTTTGCATTGTGTTAACAAATGCCTTTCTAGAGTCTTCTGTCAATTTTCTGATCTAACTCAGCAAAATGATATAACCACCAAATTTAAGCCATCCTTCTCAGTTCATTGCCACAGAATTGACCTAAGTAGGTATCTTTGCACTTGTGATGTAGACACCTATTGTCTTCATTTTATTCTGGTGACCTTGAGATACTAAAACTTAAATATGCTTTACTCCAAGTCCCACAGACAACCGTGGAAGAACTGTGGTCAAAGATGGAGAAGAGTGATAAACACTTGTTTGCATGTCTTTAACATTTATTCATTAAATTACATTTCAGGTAATATTCTTTCCTCATATAGAGAGTGTCAGGTGATGTAAAAAAGTTGAAATGAAGAGGTCTATGTAAATTTTAAGAGATGATCACACGAGACAGACAGTGGCCCAAAGGTTTGTCAGCTGGCAAAACAGGTTCTCCCAAGGCAGGAACTAACAGACAACGGCCCTATTTTCTTTGGAAACCTTTTATCACTGTCAAACATACACAGGGGCCTCTCTTTTAGCTGTGTTCAAACAAGAATAGTTTGTATCCTGACATTTCCCTGAAAGTGGCAAGTCGAATTTATCATCCGGGTAGTTTTCAAGTCTCACATCCACTATTGTAAAGGTGAGTTGAGTTTTTTAAGGGTGGCTTTGTTGAGCAATGTTATTTCCTTGTGAAAATCCATAACTTGACTTTTCAAACTTGAGCTCTTCCACATCCTCTTGCAGTCTCAATAAAACATGATAGTTATTTTTTGTATTATATGCTTATTGTGCTCAACTTTAGTCTGTAAATAGTCAACGAAGTATTTGTGTATGTAATCGTGGATCACTGATTCTTAAACTATAACCATTCATTGTATCTCTTCTTATAAAAGAAGCTTATAATTTAAATATGAGTCAATGGTTATATTTAGATGATTGAATTATGGAGTGCTTTTCTATAATAAATATAATCAAATAAAAAATAAATATATGAGTCAAAGATGAAATCAAGACTCGAGACCATTTTTTAAGGATGATTACCTAAAACTCAGCTTGGTATAGAAATGGCTGTCTAGTTATAGATAAAACTGTGGTCTTGCTATACCTAAGGATAAAATGAATTGATTTTCACATGAGATAGGAAAATGTGGAAGGATTAGAGACTTTCAGAATAATGGCAAGAAAATGGCTAATATATTATTACATGTGTAAACCTCATACAGCCTCTATTTCTTTAATCTAATTCTTAAAATCATGAAAAAGAAAAAATTATGGAAATATTCTTTTTAAAATGTGATCTGTATACACAATGGAATATCCCATAGCCATAAAAAAGAATGACTTTATGACATTTGCACATAAATGGATGGATCTGGAGACTATAAGTGAAATAAACCAATACCCCAAAACCAAAGGTCAAATATTCCCTTTGATATGTGAATGCTAACACAGAACAATGGTTGGGGAGAGGAAAGAATAGAAGTTCAGTGCATTAGACAAAGAGCAACGAAGGGAAGGGAAGGGGAAAGGAACAGGAAAGACAGTGGAATGAATCTGACATCCTTTCCTATGTAGATATATGAATACACCACAGTGAATCTCCACATTATGTACATCCATCAGTCTGGGATACTATTTAGACTAAGATATATTCCATGTTTGTATAAAAATATCAAAAATGACATACTGTCATGTATAACTCAAGAGAACAAATTAAAAAATTAATACATTTTTATTATAAAGCAAGTGAATTTAATAGATTATTAGATTATTAGAAGGAGTAGAAAATAAACAATTTTATAGTAGAAAAAATTCATGTAAAAATTCCAAAAATTTATGGAGATTAATCCCTGTATTTGAATTCTGGAACTTGATGATGTGTAGGAGATATTTTAGAACAAACCATGGTCTCTGGACCAAATCCAGTCTGGTGCTTATTTCTGATGAGTAAAATTTGATTAGGACATAGACACACCCATGTGTTTATAGATTGTCTGGCTGCTTTTTTTACTGTACAGTGTTATTGAGTAGTTATGTTAGAGACCAAAAGGCCTGCAAAGCCATCTGGCCCTTTACAGAAAATATTTTCTGACCCATCATCTAGTACCTGCTAAAGATCTGATTATGCAAGAAAGTCCTCTGGAACATACTATGATGTGACTGGGCCTTACCCTCAAGGAACTTACTGCCTGCTTTGGAAAGATAAGACAAGGATATAAGTGCGATTCAAAGTACAAAATGTGACTAGTACCAGAGAAGGTACAAAGGGCTTTTGGATTTCGGTGGGGCACTGGGAAAACATCACCTTGGAGAAGGTGAATGGTTGGATAGGATTCAACTATGCCAAAATGGTTGTAGAATTTTCCTGTTTCAAGGAACACAAATAAAGAGATTCAGAGATGGGAAGGCATTATACATGTATGCAGACCACAAGTTGAACAACTGGGTTGGTAGGAGGGCATATGAATGAATGGGTTGGTGAGTACATTTGGGATGAAAGGGCTAAGGGGATCTGAATGCAGGCTGAGGCTTAAAAGGATTTGGAGGGGAACAGGGTCATTATGGACATTTAAGATGTGTTCCTACGTGCTTTGATTTCTTCAAAAGGGGAGCTGAATTCATCTCTCTTGAGTGTGGATTGCCTTGGATTTGGTAACTTCTAAAGTGCAGAGGTAGGTGGGTGAGATGGTGTGCAACTTTTAAGACTAACTTATGAAAGGCACAGTGACTCTCCTCTTGCTTTCTTTTGGATTGCTTATCCTGTTGTTATGGTTCAAATGTAAGGTATCCCTCAAGGGCTCATGTGTGAGAAAATGCAATAAGGTTCAGAGGAGAAATGATTGGGTTGTGAGAGACTTAACCCAACCAGTAAATTAATACCCTGATAGGGATTAACTCAGTGGTAACTGAAGTGGTAGGGTGTGACTGGAGGAGGTGGGAATTGGGGTCTTGGCTTAGGGTATATATTTGTATCTGGTACATGGAGGTCTATCTCTGCTTTCTGATCATCACATGAGCTGGTTCCCTCTGCCACACTCTTCTGCCATGATGTTCAATCTCACCTTGAGCCCTGAGGAATGGACTAATGCTTCTATGGACTAAGACCTCTGAAACCGTGAGATCGCAAATAAACTCTTCCTCTTCTACAATTGTTCTGATTTGGTCTTTAGTCACAGCAGTGAAAAATCTGACTAAATAGAAAGTGGAGTGAGTTTGTTTCTGTGACTAACCTGAACATGAGGTTCAGAAGTTTTTAAAATTTTTTGGAATTGGCGGGAGGAATTTTGAGATATGTAACAGTGCAAGCTGGAAAAGCTTTAGATTGTTGTAAGTGGAGATTAATGACTGATTCTGGTGGGAGCTCAGAAGATCAGAATGCCAAAAGGACTGTGGACAGTGAAGACAGGGCTCAAGAGGGTTCAGAGGAGAACTTTACTGGAATTTGGAGCAGAGGTCATTTGTGTTATGTTCTGGCTGAGAAGTTGTCTGCATTTTTGCCCATGTCCTGAGACTTTCTTTTCTTTTCTTTTTTTTTTTTTATGAGAGAAATGGATTTTATTGGCTATTTAATGACCTTTAATCAGAGAAGATTTTGGAAGCTTTTTTTTGAAGAAGAACTTTGTTTTGAACACAGAATTCTCTGGGTATGTTTCAAAATGGTGACTTTTTTTATTTCCTCCTACCTGAAGCATGAGGGAATTTCCCCCTGAGTCTTCATGAAAAGAAGCTGGTGAGTCTCCTGGGGGTAAAACTCACAAAAGTGTGGGGGATCTAAAGGTTGGGTCCCAGAAGTGTTCAACTCTTTAGGTAGTCCATATTCCACCTTCACTGGTCAATTACATTTTTATTGGTTCTACTTGTTACTGGGTCCAGTTCTTCTGCTCTCCATAGACTGATTCTTTGAATTCACCTAAGTGTCCAAATTTCAAAAGTCGCTCTTTTGTTATGGATCTAAGAAGTGTTGTTGCTTTTCTATTTGGTTAGATTTTTTTCTTGTTGTGAACATGAGAGTGAAAACTTCCAATCTTCTCTTCTTTTACCTTTATTTTATTTATTTATTTTTTAATGTGGTGCTGAGAATTGAATCCAGTGCCTCACATGTGCCAGGTGAGCACTATGCCACTGAGCCACAACCCCAGCCTCCAAGCTCCTGATTTTAACTCTTGTTTCCTTTTTCTTGCTTTCTCATGGTTATTTGACCCTTTATTTTCCAATTCCATTTTGATTTATTCACAGTGATTTTGAATATATATTTAGAGATTACTATTTTTGTTCAAGGTATTTTATTATATATACCTAATATTTCAGTCTACTAGTATTAATATTTTTAGCAGAGCAAGTGAAATGTAGAAAACTTACTTCTGTTTATATCCCTTTATATTTTCCCATTTATGATATAATTCTCTCTGTATACACTGAGAATCACAACCAACAGAGTTATACTATTTGCTTCAACTATCTACCATGATTTACAAATTATAAGAGTCTCTTGTGTTCTTTCTTCTGGCCTGATATTCTAAGATATCTTTTTTTCCTTTTCTTTCTGTTCAGAGAACTTCTATTAACCACTCTTAGCATGGTCTTCTGGTGACAGATTCTTCTCTTGATTTAAAAATGTCTTAAGAACTGGACCATATCTATAGTCACAGGTACTTGGCAGGCTGAGGCAAGAGGATCATGTGAGCCCAGGAGTTTTGGTTTTTTGTTTTGTTTTGTTCTTTGGTTTTGGTACCAGGGATTGAACCCAGGAGCACTCAACCACTGAGCCACATCCCCAACCCTTTCTATGTTTTTTTCTTTTTTCTTTTTTTTTTTTTGAACAGGGTCTCACTAAATTGCTGAGACCGTCTTTGAATTTGAGATCCTCCTTTCCCAGCCCCCACAGCAGCTGGGATTAGAGGTGTGCACAATGCCCTACCAAGTCCAAGAGTTCTAGATCACCCCGGGCAATACAGCTTGTTTTAAAATAAAAACACCCATCTCTGAAAATAAAAACTATCCTCAACACTCAAAAATAATTTCTGGAGTACTTCATCATTTCTGAAGGGTATTTTTCCTGGATTGACCTTTCTTTTACTTACGTGCTTGAAGTCTTATGTCACCATCTTCCCCACTTTCTTTTTTTTTTTTAATTTATTTTTATTGTAAACAAATAGGATACATGTTATTTCTATTTGTACGTGGAGTAAAGGCATACTATTTGTGTAATCATACTTTTAAATAGGGAAATGGCGTTTCATTCATTCTGTTATTTTTTCCTTCCCCCCCACCCTCCCACCCCTCTTTTCCCTCTATACAGTCCCTCCTTCCTCCATTCTTGCCCCCCTCATACCCCCCATTATGTATTATCATCCACTTATCAGTGAGATCATTCATCCATCGGTTTTTGGGGATTGGCTTATCTCACTTAGCATGATATTCTCCAATTTCATCCATTTGCCTGCAAATGCCATAATTTTATTATTCTTTATAGCTGAGTAATATTCCATTGTATATATATATACCACAGTTTCTTTATCCATTCATCAACTGAAGGGCATCTAGGTTGGTTCCACAATCTGGCTATTGTGAATTGAGCAGCTATGAACATTGATGTGGCTGCATCTCTGTAGTATGCTGATTTTAACTCCTTTGGGTATAGGCCGAGGAGTGGGATAGCTGGGTCAAATGGTGTTTCCATTCCAAGCTTTCTAAGGAACCTCCACACTGCTTTCCAGAGCGGCTGCACTAATTTGCAACACCACCATGAGTGTGCCTTTTTCCCCACATCCTCACCAACACCTATTGTTGCTTGTTTTCTTGATAATCGCCATTCTAATTGGGGTGAGATGGAATCTTAGGGTAGTTTTGATTTGCATTTCTCTTATTACTAGAGATGTTGAACATTTTTTTATATATCTGTTGACTGCTTGTAGATCTTCTATGAAGTGTCTGTTCATTTCCTTAGCCCATTTGTTGATTGGGTTATTTGTATTCTTGGTGTAGAGTTTTTTGAGTTCTTTATATATTCTGGAAATTAGTGCTGTATCTGAAGTATGAGTGGCAAAGATTTTCTCCCACTCTGTAGGTTCTCTTTTCACATTGCTGATAGTTTCCTTTGCTGAGAGAAAGTTTTTTAGTTTGAATCTTTCCCAGTTATTGATTCTTGCTTTTATTTCTTGTGCTATGGGAGTCCTGTTAAGGAAGTCTGATCCTAATCCGACATGTTGAAGATTTGGACCTACGTTTTCTTCTATAAGATGCAGGGTCTCTGGTCTGATTCCAAAGTCCATGATCCATTTTGAGTTGAGACTTTCTGTGGGGCTGATTTTAAGAGTGATGGACTTCTTAATCTGGTGGAAGAAATTTCTAGACAGCATAGCATTCAGGCAGTGGCATGGATATTGTTAGTACTTTTTAGCCAAATTTATTTTTAAAATCAGGGGCAGAAAGCAGAGCAGAAAGACTTGAACTTGAAAGTTGGGAGTAAAACTGGGGCTAAATCAGTTGCAGTTGTTAAAGACATTACTGCCACTAAAGAAATGTTAAAGATTGTTCAGAGACAATAAGAGAGATGGCTTGAGGGCATCTCAGGAGCTGGCAAGAGCATCTATCTCAGTTTAAGGGAGTAATGGTGAAAATTCTCTTGAGAAGAGACCAGTGGGGATCCTTCTTGCACAAGGAGGGCTAGGAAGTTTTTTCAACATGCTCAGCCACCCAGACAATCAGAGGCTGCTGCAGTCAGGGTTCCTGGAGGCTTGGCTATGGCTGCAGATGGCAGCAGAACTTTGTGCTGCCACAATCACATGGTACTGGTTTTGCAGAAATGCAGGATGATGAATTTAGGGGGTCATGGAGGCTTCCACCAAGATTTCAAGGGAATGCCTTGGAAGCCAGGCTAAGTGTAGTGGGTTGGAGTCCCCGTGAGCAGCCCATGAGAGGGCAAATTGTGGAGATGTGAGGAGGAAGCTGAAGCTGCTGTGGAGACACCCGAGATTAAGAAAAGCCAGTAATGTGGGACATAGTCCCAGGAAAGCTACAGGAATTGCACAGAGACAAGCCAACAGACCATTGTTGGGCTGCAACCAACAAGGCCACAGGGGCAGAGCTACAAAGTCCTTTGGAGAGGACATCATGCCATGTGATCCAGATGCCAAACACAGAACTACAGGACTTGTTTGCCCAGCTGGATTTTGATCTTGCTTTGTTCCCATCTCTTTTTTCTATGTCCTATTTTTGTGAATGGAAATGTTTACTCTGTTTCTTTATATATTGGATATTTGTAAATTGCTTTTAATTTTACAGAAGCTCACATGTGATTACCTTGAGCCTTAGAGAAGACTTTGGACTTGAACTTTGAGCAATCTTGGAACTGTTGAAACTATGGGGATTCTTGGAAATGGACCAAACGTATTTTGCATTGTGAGATGGTTGTGAATTTTTGGGGTTCAGGGGCAGAATGTTATGATTTAGATGTGACGTGTCCCCCAAGGGCTCATGTGTGAGACAATACAATAAAGTTCAGAGGATAAATGATTGGGTTGTGAAAGACTTAACCCAATCAGTGAATTAATACCCTGATAGGGATTAACTCGTGGTAACTGAAGTGGTAGGGTGTGGCTGGAGGAGGTGGGAATTGGGGGCACGGTGTTGGGGTATATATTTGTGTCTGGTAAGTGGAGACCTCTCTGCTTTCTGATCATCACACGGGCTGGTTCCCTCTGCCACACTCTTCTGCCATGATGTTCAGTCTCACCTTGAGCCCTGAGGAATGGAGTAGGCCTTCTATGGACTAAGACTTCTAAAACTGTGAGACCTCAAATAAACTCTCTTCTACAATTGTTCTGATTTGGTCTTTTAGTCACAGCAGTGAAAAAGCTGACTAAAACAAGGGGTTTGGAAGTGAACAGAGTCATTATGGACATTTAAGATGTGTTTCCACGTGCTTTGATCTTTCTTCCAAAAGGGAGCTAAATTCATCTTCCTTGAACCTGGATTGCCTTGGACTTGGAGACTTACTTCTAAAGTGCAGAGATAGGTGGGTGAGATAGTGTGTGACTTTCAAGACTAACTTATGAAAGGCATGGTGGCCCCCTTCTTGCTTTTTCTTGGATTGCTGTCCTGTCATGAGGATACTCACGTAGCCCTCTGGAGAAGCCCACATGTCAAGAACCTGAATCTTCCTGTAGTACTCAGTAAGGAATGGAGGCCTCCTGTGAATGGCCAAACTCATGAGCCATCCTGGAAACAGATCCTGCAGTCCCATTGGAGACTTAGATGATGTGTTTGTAACTGACGTCTGGAATACAGCTTCATGAAAGACCCTGACCCTGAACCACCCAGTTAGATTACTCTTGGATTCTTGATCCTCAGAAACTCAACAAGGTAAACAATGTCTGCTGTTTTAAGCCACCAAGTTTTGGAAAAAAATTTTGTGCAGCAATAAGTAATGAATAATCATTTTTATAGTGTTGCCTTGGGCAGAATAAACCTAGTAGTTTTATTTATTCATTAGCTCACCAATCATTGGAGAATGCTCTACAAAATGCACTATGGAAGCCTTGGTCTCTTGGTGTCGTGGAACACAGGTGTGTAGGATTGATCTTGCTTAGGAGAGCCTAGAAATGGACAGATGCATCTAGAGGAAGGTGATTGCAGCAAATATTTTGTTGCTCCTCCTGTGCAGTTTCCTACACATTCATAACTTCTTACCTCTTTCCACCTAAGCAGGTTCTCTGACTGCAAGAACATACTCAGTTGAGTCTGGGGCAAGTTGGAAATGGAAGGGAGATAATGTCCCAGGAGAAACCAACAAGGAGAAGAAACTGCTCAATAATTTCCCGAGCTTCTCACCCAGAATCAGGCAACTCTGAGGTGTGTCCCTCACAGCCTTTCAGGGGTTCCTTATGGGACAGAACATGAGGTGTTCACAGTTGCAATTCTTTAATTCACATACGCTTTATTGATTTGCTGACTCATTTCTCCTCTCTTTCAAAGTGCTCCCTGGAATCACCTCCCACATTAATGATTTGTATCCAAATCCTTGTTCTGGGATGTGCATTGAGAGAACCCAAATTAGGAGAGGAATGAAGGTCTGAATGAGAATGGGTTTCTGAGAATGGAAGAGAAGAGATGGAGGTGAGAAAGCCTGCAAAGAGAGAAGCAACAGGACTTTGTAAGGCTTGCAGTAGGGAAGCCAATTCAGAGATATTCATGATGAAGCCACACATCTAGACTTTGAACCTGAGATTTGTGTGGGTGAAGTGACATTTCTAGGGTCTGACCGGGGGTGTAAATCCAGCACCTGGGTTTTTCCAGTACTGCACATTGTAGCTTTTGTTTCTCTGAGTCTTTCCAAAGCTACTGATGTGACTGAAACTGACATCCAGAGACCAAAAAGTTTAGGGACCTTCAGTTCATAAATGACAGGGACAGAACCCCACTTCATCTGTCGACTCCAGGCCACAGTTGCCACTGGCTCTTTTTGAGAATCTAAATAGACATTAGTTTATAAATTCAAAAGAAAGTGATTTGATACTTACTCTTTCTTTTTAGAATTCAAAAGTAGAAATTGGGGGCTGGGGATATAGCTCAGTTGGTAGAGTGCTTGCCTCGCAAGCACAAAGCCCTGGGTTCGATCCCCAGCACCGCCAAAAAAAAAAAAAAAAAAAAGTAGAAACCAACATTATTACATGTGAGAATGGATTTCAAAACAAATAGCATATTTACTCATTCATTAATTTATTTAATGACTATGATAATCAAATACTTCACTGGGGAGTCCAAACGAGAAGTGTTTCCAATCTCTCCCAAGTTCAAGAAGAGAAATTTTTAAAGTCAGAAATGCTGAGGTACTGGCAGAGTGTTACTCCTACACAAAACACTAAAAGGAACACACACACACACAGTGTTTTATTCAACAAACAGGCAGTGTATCACCCAATGTGCTTTTTATGATCTTTAAAGTATGAATATTCTCTTATGGCATCACTAATGGGCAGGAAGAAAATTTCTTTGTGATTAATTAGGGCTTGACTTTTAAAGTTTTTAAAGTAAGGGTAACAAGTGGTTATGAATAAAATGTAAAGCTCATTTCATAAAAAGGTAGTTGTCCATGTGGCATGATCCAAGAGGCCTGGGGAGACCACACTGGCTTAAAATATCACTTCTTCATCAAGATGCATGAGTATCCAGCATTAGAGATGGATTTCCTCTGGAGCCGGAGGGCACTGAGGTCTCCCAGGTCTTCCTATTAAGGTACCCACCTTAAACCTTATTGCCCACACTTAGTCAGGGATTAGGTGGCAGCTAATTTTAGGCAAAGTTCTCTAGGGACTAAGTGAAGATGTGATGGCAGAGGTAGGGATGGATAGTGAGAGGCTGATGTGGTCATGAAAAGGGATATCAGGGGTCAGAACCCAAACTCACCTACTTTACCTGGAACTGGCTACATGAAGGAATCAAGACTGATGTTTCATTTTAAATCAGTTGCCGTGCAATCTGTTGTTCAGTTAACAGTGCTGTCAAGAAGTCCAGGTCTCCCGGAACATAATATTGGTACACTGTATATGGTGTATACTTGTTCCATGTTCACAAGATCATTCTCTGGTAAAAAGTACTTCTTGCACCAAGCTTCCTCCTCACTGGATTTAGGAACCTTGCTATCACTCAATGATGTATTAGTTATTTATCGTTAATTTTCTGTCTATCTTTACAGAATGATTTCAACTGGAGCACTGGTGTATATATTTATAGCATGTTTCATACTTATGTATCAATTGTTAAAGTAGCCTTCTGCTTTTGGTGCTTCTGTTTTTTTACTTAAGGTAGTAAGGTCAACTTTTCTTTTTTTGGGGGGTACCTGGGTACCAGGTTGAACTCAGGGACCCTCGACCACTGAGCCACATTCCCTAGTCCTATTTTGTATTTTATTTTGAGACAGTGTCTCACTGAATTGCTTAGTGCCTTGCTTTTGCTGAGGCTGGCTTTGAACTTGCAATCCTCCTGCCTCAGCCTCCTGAGCTGCTGGGATTACAGGTGTGCACCACTGCACCCAGCTCAATTTTTCATTTAAATAATATTTAAGTAAAATAAGCAACTAGATTTAAAGACACATTTTAAATCCAAACTAGCTAAGTGGTAAAGATGGTAGGCAAATGATTGAAATTTGGTGGAGTGAAAAAAATAATCTTGAAACTCATTTTGGGAGGAAAGAACTTTAAACAACATTTTCTCCAAACTGAACTGAATGTCATGAATTTTTTTTTTAACCCTGAACACATTTCAGTACATTCAGATTTTCTTTGTGGGGAGGAATTTATATGAAATGAGTTACATTGGATCCTTCAGACTGAATGGATAGAAATTTTGGAGTCCAGAAAAACTGAGTTTCAATTCTGGTTTCTTCACCTACTGATATGAGATCTTGTTGTCACTTGGATCTCAGTGTTATCATCTCTAAAATGGGTTAACAGTACATTCCATGAAGATTTCTTGTGAGAAATAAATGAGGAAACTTTTGCAAATACTTAGCACATTGCAGTTACTTAATAATATAATATATTTAGCACATAGCAGGTATGTTCTCCTCATCTGGTCTTTGCCAGGGGCCATAGGGTTGTCGCCATTTGACACAGCTATCCTGCAAACAGTTTTAACCAGCATTGCACACTTCTTGTGCTTTTTACTTTTAACGACTTTTTAAAAGAACTAATTTCCTCAGTTGATACAATATGTGCATATCCAAGAGAGAGGCAGTTGTTGGAAGTCTGGATGTTGCAAGATAAACTGACCCAACATCCCACAGAGCAGCGCCCCCTTGTGGAACATTGCCTGTCTAGAGCCCAAACATGAACAAAATAGCCCTTACATACTTCTGATGGTCCTGTTGTCCATTTGTCCTAGGTGTTTTTGAAAAGTGCAGGACTAGAACCATATTAAAACATAGAGAAAATGTCCACCTTCTTGTTTTTGCCTATTGACATACTTGCTTTGAATTTCCTTTGTCACAGAAAGTGCTGACCATGAGACCAGATAACGTGGGAGTTTGTTCTTAGAAGGGCTGAGGGTCTAACGCCACTGATTGCACTATCTTTTGATCAAAGTCTTTGGTCACTGGAATGTAACCTTCTGACCACTGGCTGAAGAGGGTCAGTGCAACCATGCATCAAATGCTTATTTGATGAGCTCAAATGGAAGGAACTGGCACCATACAGGTGTGCTGTGGCATTCTACATTGACCTATGATGCTCTAGCTAAATGGCTTCATTTCAAAGTTCCTTTGAAGAGACAGTGAAGGACCATCACAAGGGATATGATCCAGAAAATATACATCATAGGCATTGGATTTTGTCAGCAATGATAATAATTAATATCTTTTATATTTTATATTTTATTTATAAGTTCTTTTTAGATACACATGACAGAATGTATTTTGACATATTTATACAAACATGGAGTACATTTTATTCTAATTGGGATCCAAGTCTTGTGGTTGTACATGATGTGGAGATCCATTGTGGTGTGTTTGTATATGTACCTAGGAAAGTTGTGTCAGATTCATTCCACTGTCTTTCCTATTTCCTGTCCCCTAAAATCAAACTGATCACTTAAAAAATCAACTTTTATCCAATTATATTTTTCCAAGAGAGAGGCTAAAACCCAATATTATCACTATTATAATTTTATTATGAAAATTTTCAAACATATAGCCAATATGAAAAGTTTCTACAATCAACTTTGTTATTCCTACCACTAGATTCTGTCATTATTACATTTCACTGTCCTTGATCCATCTTGTATATATTGACCTATTCAAAGAATATGGTGATTTATTTTCTATAACAATCATGAGTTGATTTTGACTTCTGAGAGGTTTATTTTTTGCACCAAGTTACTATTACACTATACAAAAGTTTCAGTTTTCCCATCACCATTTGTTGAAGAGGCTATCTTTCCTTCAATGTATGTTTTTGACACCTTTTTCTAGTATGAGATAATTGTATTTATGTGGGTTTGTCTCTGTGTCTTCTATTTTGTACCATTGTTCTACCTGTATTTTGGTGCCAATACCATGCCATTTTTGTTACTATTGCTCTGTAGTATAGTTTAAGGTCTGGTATTGTGATGCCTCCTGCTTCATTCTTCTTGCTAAGGATTGCTTTGTTTATTCTGGGTCTCTTATTTTTCCAAGTGGATTTCATAATTACTTTCTCTGTTTCCATGAGGAAAGACACTGGGGTTTTAATTCGAATTGTACTAAATATGTATAATGTTTTTGGTAGTATGGCCATTTTGAATATATTAATTCTGCTTATTGAAGAACATGGGAGATCTTTCCATCTTCTAAGGTCTTCTTTAATTTTTTCATTTTTTAGTGATAATGTGAAGAGAGTGCCTACAGAGTGGGAGAAAATCTTTATCATATGCACATCAGATAGAGCACTAATCTCCAGGATATATAAAGAATTAAACAAACTTAACACCAAAACAACCCAAACAAACAAATAACCTAGTCTATAAATGGGCTAAGGAACTAAGCAGACACTTCACAGAAGAAGAAATATAATCAATCAACAAATATACGAAAAAAAATTTTCAACATCTCCAGTAATTAGAGAAATGCAAATCAAAACTACTCTAAGATATCATCTTACTCTAGTCAGAATGGCAATGATCAAGAATATAAGCAACAATAAATGTTGGTGAGAATGTGGGGGAAAAGGTGCAAGCATACATTGCTGGTGGGAATGCAAATTAGTGCAACCACTCTGGAAAGCAGTATGGAGATTCCTTAGACAACTAGAAATGGAACCACCATTTGACCCAGCTATCCCTCTCCTCAGTCTATACCTAAAAGACTTAAAATCAGCATACTACAGTGATGCAGCCACATCAATGATATAGTACCTCAATTCACAATAGCTAAGCTATGGAAACAACCTAGATGCCCTTTAATACATGAATGGATAAAGAAACTGAGGCATATATACATAATGGAATAATACCGAGCCTTAAAGGAGAATAAAATTATGACATTTACTGGTAAATGTATGGAGTTGGAGAATATCATGCTAAGCAAAATTAGCCAATCCCATAAAACCAAAGGCCCAATGTTTCCTCTGATATGTGGATACTGATTCATAATTGTGGGGGGGGGGCAAGGGAATGATGGCAGAACTCTGGATTGGGCAGAGGGGTGAGGGGAGGGAAGGGGGCATGGGAGTGGGAAAGACAGGGAATGAGATTGACATAATTAACCTAGGTACTTCTATGATTGCACCAATTGTATAAACTCTACATCATGTAAACCAGGGAAATATAGTTGTGCTCCATTCATGTACAATGAATCAAAATGCAGTCATGTATAACTAATTAGAACAAATAAAAATAAAAATAAATAATTTTTAAAGAAAGGGCTTTGGATATGACTCAAAAGTTAAGTGCCCCTGGGTTCAATTCCCAGTACCAAAAAAAAAAAAAAAAAAAAAAAAGAATGTTTCATTTTATTCCTAATTTGGCACATGACTTAATAAGAATATAAATGCAGAATTTGTAAAATTTTTTTCCTCTGAGCTAAAAAAAATTCCTTTTGACTTTGTCACATCTTATGTAATCCAGGAATAAACCTCTTAGTCTGAAAAAAAAAAAAAACCATCCATAATAATTTGAGATTATCTGATTACATGTATACTTGATAATAAAATAAATACAGAATAAATAATTCTGAAGAAAAAAATCACACAATCTGTCTCATCAGAAATCCTGATTTTAAATAGACTACAATTAACTTCCTGAAAATGGAAGTGGAAGAGCAGTCTGTCTCTTGCTTGGTCCAGGGACTCATTCCATGGGTATGCTTAATTTGTAAAACGTTTGTCAAACTGTAGATTCAATAAACAATTTTATAAATCAATAATAAAAACGAAACTGTGCAGCAATTTTGTATTTTGGGTGCAATATGCTCATCTCCTTAGGTCACATCCTACTCACTCAATGGGCCCTGACAATCTAGCATCCCCCTTCCCTGGCTAGTGGTCCCTCTGAGCCCATTGTCTACATGGAGGGACATCTGGGACTTTTGTAAAAGTTCATGTGCCATTTGGGGCTAATTTCTGTTTGTCCAGGTTTCACTACTGATGGCACTAAGAATTTAAATTCCTTTGGAGATGAATTGAAATTTATCTCAGAAACTCTTCTGGGAAGTCCTATTAGAGGGGTGCAGTGAGGAGTGGGTTTGAAATCAGGGAGACCCGGTTAGCACTAAGGACACAATGTGTGTTTATATCTCACCTCTCCTCTCCATTACCTCCTGCCTTTGCTCACAGTGTCCTGAGCTTAACATCACAGTGGCATGCTCGAGTTTATTCCAATTATTCTGAGAACTAGAAGGGTGTGACTGATCAGATCAGGTGGCAACATTGGAAGCTAAGACAATTGATCACAGGTATAGGAAATAAAAGAGGGGCACTGTACAAATTTACCGTTCCTGTTTCTACAGGAACAATATTATTTTGACTTTGGACTTTTTTTTTTTTTTTTTTTTTTTTTTTTTGCATATTCTCCTTGACGTGGCTGGTAAAAGAAATCTCCCATGCAACATGAGATTTATAAAAACACAAGATGTGATTTCAGGCTCTGAGTTAGAAACAGAAGCTGGGAAATTTCATCTTCCCTTGTGCTCTTTCAGGATTTCCTGTAGCTGTTTCATTTGCCTGTTTTTTGTTTGCACCCTGTTACGGGTCCTGTTTGTAACCAGTGTCCAAAGAGATTTGTAGGCATCATCTCCCTTCTTGGCCTCATTCTCTCTTCTATGTCCTCCTCCATTTGGGCTGTCATTTCCACTACCGTGAGGCCATAGGAGACCCAGGCTTGGCAAAACCAATGTCCAAGTCTTACCTGGATTCTCTGTAGCATTTGAGTGTGTTGACCACTTTCTTCTGAAAATGCCATCATGATGCTCTCCTGTGGTCTCTCTTCTGTTTTCCTCACCTATCCTATGCCCCTTTTGCTTGGTCCTTCTCTGATAAATGCTGGCACATCTTAGCTCTCTTTAGCTTGGCTTTCATTTGCACTATCTCCCTGCATGACCTCAAAACTCCATGGCTTTAAATACACTTTATATTTTATGATTCCTAATTAATTTCTCCAGACTAGAACCTCTCCCTTGAGCACTGGCTTCATGCATGAATCTGCTTTCTTGACATGTCTCTTAAGAAACTCCAGCTAAACAGACTAAGCAGAGCATTTTATTCATTCATGGTCTTCCTTTTTCATCCTAAGACTTCTTCATTTCAATAACTGACACTATTGTCTCTTCAGTTGCTCTTATCCATTTTTTAAAACTCCCTAAACCTCAGTTTTCATCCATTTAATGGGGCTATACTGATGGTACCAGCTTCACAGCCTCAGTTTCTTAATCTGTAAAATAGCAATGATTATAATACCTGCATCACCTAGTTTCTTGTGTAGTCATAGAATAAAATAAAAATGCTCTGCAAATTGTAGAGTGCTGTGCAAATGCAATTTACCATTACATCATTGGCAGTATCTTGTTTAAATATTTATATAATAGATTCTTTTCAGAGTTTTCAAAACAGACTTTTTTTTTTGATAAACTGGGACATTTCCATCTGTTAGCTTATAAGAGCATTGTATGTATTATCTTATTATATTTATTTCTTTGCTTTGATTTAGAGGAAATTCAAAGCAAAATGTAGAGTTCAAGTGTGCTCTTATCTATTAAGTTAGGTTTTCAGTTATAATTACATTTTTCTCTTTTTCAAATGTCTCATTAAATTTTTATTTCTATTTTAGTTCGGTACATTCGTCTCCAACTGAAAACTCTGTGCCAGTGCATGAATGTGTATGAGTATTTGTGTGTGTGTGTGTGTGTGTATGTGTGTGTGTATGTCAGCGCGTGTGCACATGTGTGTGTATGAACGCATGTATGAAGAGTCTAGGTATAAATAAATGATGGATCAATAAATGAACTAGCAACTAACTCCCAGATGGGGCACTGATCCAGACACACATTATTGTATTTTATCATGAGTAACTTGAAATGAAAAAATTTTGCTTATGCTAAAAAGAAATATTTTCTAAGAATTTCTTTTTGGATAATGGAAAGGAAATAATCATTTATTTGCATTTAAGATCTTTCTTATTTTGTGCATTTATCTGAGAATTGATTTTTGTGATAAATCAAATCACTTTTTTTTTTACATTATTACAGTTTAAATCAGTTTACTTTTTAACATAGTAAGCACTATTTGTCATATGTGGAATATTGGAATAATACAAGTTGTAAACTGAAATAATCTCCTGCCTGTAATAATTATGGGTATCGATTGGGTATTATAAGTATTCAGTTGGATGGAACAGAAAATTTAAATAATGGCAGCTGTTCTTTCTCAGATGGCAGGAAGGTTGGGGACAGGGATGGCTCAGGGTCAGTGCGGTACTGCTAATGGGTTGCAACCTCCCAGGCTTGCTTTCTGTGTCAGCATCCTAAGTTGAGGAATTTTGTCATCAGTGTCATGTGAAAGACCCTTTATCTCCAGGCATAGAGATTTCAGGGGAAGAAACAGCAAAGGTGATAGTTCGACTGAATCTGAACTTATTATCCAGAAAATAATACTTCCCTTAAAGGTCCAACTGGTACACTTCTCCTTGTATCTAATTGGATAGGCCTGGGTCACATGACCACCCAAGCAGCAAGGGAGTCTGGAAGGCTGAGTTATTTTTTATCTTGGCACATTGTGGTCCCCTGACACCTCAAATTAACTTTCTTTTAATAGGGGAAGGAGAAGAATGGATATTGAGTAGTCAGCTAGTAGGGTCTCTCATATCTCCAACTTCTTTTGCTTGGGGTCAGATTTCTGAACACAGAAATAGTCTGAGCAATCCAAATAATGTTTGAGGAACTTATGGCCTTTTTTCTTGGTTCTTTGAAATTATATACATCAATAGAATATACTATGAAATAATTATAAAAGTATGGACTATCATTTATTCTAATTCAGTTCTCAGTATTTTCCCTTCCTCCTCTTTCCTCTCACCCATTGTTCCCTTTCCTCTACTAACTGGTCTTTCTGCTATTTACTTATCATTTTTTACAATTAGTGTCTTGTGGATGTACATGATGGTGAGATTCACTGTGGTATATTCATATATATATATACATAGGAAATTTAGTTCAGATTCATACCACTGATTTTCCCTACCCCATTCCTCCTCCCTTTGAGAGTGGTTTTGAGAATTATTTGATGTGTGCAAGTCAAGAATCTTATACAGATTTTCTTCAGCAAATGACTCCATAGACATCTAGCTTTTCTTCCAGATAACCCACTCTGCTGACTTCAATAACTTCAGACCTGCTGTCAGATGCAGAAGCAATGACATATCTAGAATTCTCCACTAGTTCTCACACTGCAATATATAGTCTGTGTAATAAATTCATAATTTGTGACTGATACAGAAGTCATCATACTCAGGGAAAAGATGTTCCTCCCACTTGGCAGTACAACTCTTTAGGAGACCTGGGGAAAGTGAACAAAATTTATTCAACTCCTGTCCTGTGCCAGGCCCTGGGCTTGGTGCTGTTAATGCATTTTATCTTCCCAACAGGTATTATTACCCTTTTATAGGTGAGGCAGTTCAATTTTTCTTAGGGCTAGTTCCACAAATAATTTTTTTTTGCCTTGTCCAAAATTTGTTTTTTTTTATGGAGCATCTGTCATTGTAAAAATATTACTCTGGAGACAAATTTTCTGAGAGCAGTAAATACCAGAAGCCTAGCCAAAAAACTTCAGCACCCTGTTGAGATTGAAAAAAGGCAACATTGACTTATTTTCACTTAAATTTGTGACTTGGAAAAAAATCAACAGGAATGGTTTTCTCTCTAAGGTCTGTGGCTGCAAATTCTTTTCATGCCCGTGTATTTCACTTAAGCAAATGGTTGCCCAAATGTGCTTCAGATACATGGGTTACAGAATTCTATAGCTGTATGTTTATTTATCAGATTTCAGAAAATTGCAGTGCTAATTTGGTAAACATTACTCTCATGGAAATTAAGTTTACTCCAGGTTGTATATTTGAATATTAAGTCACAGATCAGGCTTGCTGGTTGACCAGCTGGCTATTTCTTTTTGTTTAGTTATTCTCATGTCTCTTGCAACTCCAGGCTGGCATTCAAATGCCAGGTCCTGAACATGTTTTGAAAGAATACATTTGAATGCAATTACTAAACCTCCTTTAGAAGTCCAGCAGCCCTGTCCATTATAGTAATTGATAGTCCAGAAACTTATTTGAGAGAAAGGAATTTAATCAAATCTAAAAGTAATTTATAGGGTAAGTCCGACATACACATACTTTCTCTAAGCCTTGGTTTGATTGGTTTTCATTTTTGGGATGTGTATTTGACATTTGAAACAATTTTGGTCAATAATGCTTTCATTTGAGGCTGAGGGTTCTTTGACCTGTATATAGAAAATGAGGGAGAGGCAAGAGAAATTTGGTGCTAGTGGTGACTGTTGAACTTTCAGGATCATTAAATTATACTGCTAACTGCATGAAATAAGCACATTTGATTCAGGTTTCTCCTTTGGGATGGTATTGGCCAGTTTCCCAGGAGAGAAATCCTCTTCCTTTCCCTTCCCAAAGACTCTCCAGTAAAAGAGAGCAGCTTCTTCGTTCATTAGTGGCTGCCCTACCTTTATCTCAGTGGTGCTTATTTCTGATTCTATATAAATATCTTCTTATTGGAAATGCTGCAGTTCTTCCTGAGCTTTTCCTGGACTTGGGAACTTGTTGGCCCAGGCACAAACAATTTTCAAAGTCTGGAGAGTTAATGGAACAGGAAGTACTCCTTGGTCTATGGTGGATGGGAAGTGGGGTTGAACACACAGCTAACCCTCACGATGACAACCCAAGGCATATTCTATACAGTCTCTTGGAGTTCCCCACTGGGATGAAGGCCCAGATGGTCACAGAAGGAACTTGCTCATTTGCACAACACTTTACTGGCTTTCTTCTCTTCTCTGACTTCCCCACTCCTCAAATGGTGCTTCCTAGAAATGTCTCCCAAAAGACTGCTCATTAACCTTTGTTTCAGGGTCTGCTTTAGGGGAGCCCAAATCGAGACAGGCTGCCTTTGAGGGTTAACATTTAGGGGTAAAGTGCTGATCAAAAGAGTATATTGTAAGTGGAGTGTCCATCTGCAGAAGGTACCAGCCCCCAGTTGAGAGAACTGTTTCCAGGCTAGCTTCTACAGAGGAAAGGTGGGGTGTGGGGCAGGGGCAGAGAATTTAGTGCTGATTAGATGGGTAATAGAGAAGAATGGGACTTAAATAATTGGGAGCAGAGGTTTAAGCCTACAGGACCATGTCCAGGAGACTCTGCTACAGGTTTCTTCTTTTTCCACCTATTTTCCTAGGCACTCCATCCTCGTTTGCCTCTTTACCCTTTATGAGCTGATAAGTGTCACACATCTGGCTCCATTTCTGCACAATATCCAATGGGTTGTTCACAACATCCTTAAATAACCAAACATCTCTGCACCCAGATGTTCTAGGGTTACCTTCAATGCAGCCTGTCCTGAACCAAATTCATTACTCATTACTTTCCCTTCATAATCCTTCCTTTCACTCTACTCTCAAAACTCTGTCATTTTTTCTTCTTCAGCATGATTTCCTGTAGTCAAAAGGAAGCTCCACACTTCCGAGCTGCTGGTTTTTCCATAAGTCCTACACTCTGACATCGGACTCCTCCCCAAACTGCTTGTATATGTCTTCTGAATTCTTCCTGAACAAGTCTTCTCATCTCCATCACCTAGTTCCTACCCATATCATCTCTCATTTCACCAATTCAGTAGTTTCAGGACTCCTTTCACTCTCGCTTCATTTTGCAATTAGAACAGTTGATGATGAATCTGACCATGACTTTCCAACCTCCGAAACTTTGATGGTCCTCCATTATCTATGAACCAAAGTTTAAATAATTTAGTGTGACCTTCAAGGCTTTCATGTGTCCTCTTCTATTTCCTTTCTCACTGCACAGGCATCTCAATGTTCCTTATGGTCTAGATCTGTATTTTTCAAAGTGTATTTCAAGGAGAATGCTTGGAGATACTCCTCCACGATAGGGTTTCAGGGAAAGGAATTGGAAGATACCGTTTACTCTATCTCATTCTTGGTACACCAGCATATTCTAGACTCTGAGAAGCTCCAAAAATGAAGAAATATGTTTAATTTTGTTTAATTCAATGTTTCCCAACTTATTTGGCCATGGATTCTCTCTTTCTGTTGTACAGAATAACCAGTTATCATTAATCTTGTGAAGAAATAGTTACTTTTCCTTGGATCTATGCCACATTTTCTAACCACACCAGACTTGACATCTGAAACACATCAAACTTCAGAGTTGTTTATTTATTTATTTTTCCTCAAGCTTTTCACTTCATCTTGAAGGGTATTGCACCAACGTCTCTCACATTTCTAACATCCTTCGGGTTGTAGCTTGGATATTGTACCAACCACGTGGTCACCTCACATGCTCATCACATGCCCATCAGCATCCCTGCTCCTCAGTTATAGAAATGCTTCCTTTCTGCCTTGTAGTGTAATTAATTGACATAACTATTCAACTTGAAGATTTTTGAGGACAATAATGGTTTCTTTTTTTTTTCAATATTATCTCCTGTGCTATGCAAGTATATTGAGTGTAAATAATTACTGAGTAATTTTTTTTTTCTAAATTGGCTTCACTATCATGTCCTCATTCCCCATGACAACGAGCCACAGGGGAACATGATTTGTTCTCAACCCAATTTGGTTTGAGTCCTGCCTTCCCAGGTGGTGACATTGGTAACCCACAGAGTTTCTTTGAGCCCCAGTTTTCTTACAGGACTGTTGTGAGGATGAAGTGAGCTAATCTCTGTGAGGGACTTGTCATGATACCTGGAACCTAATAAATCTCAAAACCATAAAACAGATAAAGATGGCAGTAGGGTTGACTCTAGTGGTGATAATGGAGAACAAGTAGTCAGTGGTCCCCAGGTGCCAGGCCCAAGACTAAGTGCATTACAAACAAAATTTAATTTCATCCTCACCACATCCTTGTCACAGTCAGATGAAGTATGTGTCATTAATCTCATTTTACAGATGACAAAACCTAGGCTCACCAGAGCCTGTGGTCTACTGAACCACCAAAGTAATAAAAACATCTGCTATATGATATTTTATGCACAAGGATTGCAAGAGATATGGAATTGAACAGAAAACAGGGACATGGCTAACTGAGGAATTGAAGGAGATTTTTGTATTGAATCCTACATTTCTTGCCATCACTGATTGTGAGGTCTGGGGCAAAGATAACTTTTTCAAAACCTCAATTTCCTTTATTGTAAAATGAAGGTCATATGATATTTTCCTCATAAGTGAGAATTAAATAGGTCAATGTATGCAAAATGCTCAGCCCAGTGCATGGCTTCTAGAAAGATTTTTCCTGCATGGTTGCTAGCATTGTTGTTGTTAACTATCTTAATCTCTTCATTAGCAGCATACACAAGGATGTGACTTCAGATGAAAAACTGCCACCTTGTGGTTATGCAAATTAGAAGCATTGCACAGAAGTTATTAGTTCGTCTTGTCACTAGAGGGAGGGAAAGAATGAGTTCAACTCTGAAATTGAATCCAAGTTTCCTCTGAAAAACAAGAAACCAAAACCCTCAAACATCCCTCTTTTAAAACCTAGGACTGATGACAAAAGTTACCTGGGAAACTGAGCCCATATAAGTCTGGGAGCAGGTGCAACCACAGGCCTTTGCCTATTAGCTCTGGAGCCAAGGGTGTGTCATCACCAACTGCCCATGGAGCCAGCCCATCCAGGCTATTCCAGGGCACAGCTCACGTCTGGCCTTGCCTCTTTAGCTAATGCCTGCATCCTCCTCAGCTGCAGACCTCTTTCCATCTCCCTTCAGAGCCCATTGGATCCCTCAATGTTCTTCCTTCTACCAGTCATTGATCCTACTGTGTGCATCTTTCTCACAACTGCCAGAGTTGCCTGTAATCATGGGGCAGAGCATGGAGCAACTCCTTTCTAGAAACTCTGAAAAAGAGGAAATTTCAAGTGTGTTAGCTTGGCATTCAAGGTCCAATGTGTTTGATCCATCACCTACCCAACCTCACTTCCATTTACCTTCCTCACATCTTTGGCCTCAATCTCCTGGGGGCTGGGCGGCTCTTATGGTTATGATTTCTGGCTTCCGTGTTCTTGTTCATCCTGTTCCTTCATCTTGGTATGTTTTGTCTTCTCCTCTGATTTTATTCTATTCCAGGCAATCTTCAGGATACAGGTCAAGTGCCTACCATTCCATGAAGGCTTCCCAGATTGACCAAGACAAAAATTACTTTTTACCTGGAAGATTCCTTCCCTCCACAACCCCTGTCCCCAAGGTGGTTTCTTTGTCCTTCTACAATAACTGTTAGTATTTCCTAATTTATATTATGATTGAAAGTGGACATGTTGTGTTCTAACTTGTGCTAGTCAGCTTTCTGTATTGCAACAAAATACCTGAGATAGTCAACTAATAAGAAGGAAAGGCTTGGGCTGGGGTTGTGGCTCAGTGGTAGAGTCTGGCATGTGTGAGGGCCTGGGTTCTCTCTTCAGCACCACATTAAAAAGTAAATAATAGAAGGACATTTTGTTCATCTACAACAAAAGATGTTAAAAAAGAAGAAGGAAAGGCTATTTTGGATCCTGGTTCTGAAGTTTCAGTCCATGGTCATTTGAACTTATTGTTTTGGTTCCACAGTAGAATAATAGTACATCATGATGGGAATGCATGGCACAGGAAGTAGTCACCTCGTAGTGTCTGGGAGCAAAGAGAGAGAGGAAGGGGATGGGCCTCCTATTTCTCCCAAGGGCATACATCTAGTAACCTGACTTCCTTCCATTGAAGCTTGCCTCCTGAAGTTTCCACTATCTTGCAATAACATCACAGGTTGAGGATAAACCTTCAACACTTCTGGGGACACTTACCCAAACCATAGCTAACTATACTATGAAAGCCTTGTGAGATTAAGAATCCATGCCTATTTTTGACAGCATCCAAGAAGATCTGGGGTTGAACATTGCTCCTGTGATTCTGTCACTTTAATATCTCACAAGGTATCTAATTTTTCTATTTATTCTATTATTTTGATTATTGAATTTATGCAGCTACAGCCAAACTATTAGCTAATGGCCACTTCATTTCCTCTTCTGCTTAGACATAATCCCACAGCCTCCTTTAGGGTTAGGTGAGCTCATGTGACAGAGTTCTAGCCAAGGAAAGGTGAGCAGGGATGATGTTTGTCATCTTGGGGTCACATCCATAAAGCTGTCCATGTAATTCTCCACATTGTTTTCTGTTTCTGTAGCAGCTTTGGTTACCACATATTAATGAATGTGGGATGGCTGCTAAATTACCTTTCTGGCATTCATACCCTGAATTCATACTCCCTGGCACTGAATATGGTGGATGAGTGCCACCCATAGAATATTGCAGAAATGACAGTGTGTGACTCCTAAGACTAGATCACAAAAGCCAAGTGACTTCTGCCTTCCCTATCTTGTTCACTCTCCCTGGTGAAAGACAGCTGCCATATCATAAGGACATTGAAATAGTCCTATAAAGAGGTTCATGAGGTGAAAAACAGATCTCCAGTCAACAACAAGTACTGTCTCTCTCTCTCGCGTAAGCAGGCATCTTAGAAGTCCATCTGCAGCCCCTTTCCAATCTTCAATTGGTAGCAGCCTGACAAGGGACTCTGAGCTAGAATCACTGGGCTTAACCACTCTCAAATGTCTTAACCATGGAAATTGATAATACCCATTATTTCAAGTTGCTAAATTTTGGAGTAATTTGTTATGCAATAATAGGTAACTGCTACAGGGGGCAACACGTTTGAAGGGGCTTGGATCCCTGAATGACCACTTGAATAGGAGCTGGCTAGTAGGATTTGGGGTTTTATCTCTAAGTGAGAGCCCTGAGGCTTAAGTTTCATTGGCTTCATGGTAAATAAAATTATTAGACCCCAGTGTATCTATCTATTCAGATCTTTCATCTATGACCTTTAGTTAAATTTTGTAACTTTCTTCTTATGGATTTTGAATAATATTTGTTTATTTCCATTTCTAGGCATTTAATATTTGGTGTGGTGATTATAGATCAGATGGTATTATTACTACCATTTGTTAGTAGTAAGGCACTTAACTGCTTCTTGTATGTCGATCTATAGATTTTGTAACTTTGCTCAACTCTCATGTAAAATACTTTCCAGTTAATTAATCTTGAATTTTCTACACAATTATTTCTTGTGCAGAAAAATAAGTTTTTCTTTTCTTTGCCAGTGTCTTATTTCTTTTTCTTGTTTTATTATGTTGATAAATACTCCCAATAGCATATCCTATATTGAATGCTTAGGGTGAAAGTAGTTAGGACTTGTCCCTTAACATCCCACCATTAAGCATATGACTTATTGCTGAATAGAAGTTAGTGCATCCTCTTTGATGTCTACTTTGCTAAACACTTTTGAAAAATTACAAATTGTATTTGAACTTTTATCAAATCTTTTTTTTTTTTGGAAAGAAAACCACTGTAATCCTCTCTGGTATCTGAATAAACGTATTACATAGACATGTTTCACTTAATCCACATAGTTGCAATTTTTGTTATTTGATTTCTTTTTTATTTGTTCTAATTAGTTATACATGACAGTAGAATGCATTTATGCATTTTGATAAATCATACATAAATGGAGTACATTCTCTCACCCCTCCTCTTGCACACATTGCAGGATCACATTGGTCTTGTAGTCACACATGTACATGAGGTAACAATGTCTCTTTCACTCCACCATCTTTCCTTCCCTCATACCCCGTCTCCCTTCACTCCCCTCTACCTAATCTAAAGTAAGTCTATTCTTCTCTAGCACCTCTTCCCCATTGTGAATTAGGATCTGCATATCAGAAAACATTTGGTGTTTGGGTTTTTTGGAATTGGCTTATTTCGCTTAGCATGATATTCTCTAACTCCATCATATGTATCATCGAATTTAATTTTATATCATATTAAGATTGTTGCCTGTTTACTTACAAAAAGGAGAAGAGTTTACTATTTTATTTTCTGGCACTGTATTTTCTTGTTTTGGGTATCATTGTTTATTTTAGTTAGTAAATTGAATTGAGCAGCTTTTCATTTCTTTCTCTTTCCATGGATAATGCCTGTACTAGAGAGTCATGCTTGGTAGAACCTCACCCATAGATCTGTATGGGCCTGGTATCTTTTTTTCCCAAGGAAAACTTTGACTGTCTTTGTACTTTCTTCTAAGCCTTGCTATCTACTCAGTTCTAATTTTCCTTAAAGGTGATTTTAATAGTTAAAAAATTCCTCTGTAGTTCTTTATGTATGTATACAAACATACACACATATACATATATACATTATATTCTTAAATTTATTTTTAATTTTGGTTCAGTTGCTTTATCAGATTTTTCAAGGCTTTGCCTATTTTATTAGCCTTTAAAACAAGTTCTGCCTTAATGGATTAATTCTGTTTGGCTTCATATTTTAGTAACTCCCTTTATTTTCATTCATTTTTTAATCTACTTCCTGCAGGTTTATTTTGAGTATTTACATATATTTGATTTGAACCATTTTCCAACTTCTTGATTTAAAAGTTTGGATAATTCATTTTCAGCCCTTCTCCTTCCTGGAAAAATGCATTAGTGCTATTTTAGTTTTTCCACGAGTACAGTTTAGTCTTCATCTGATGTGCTTTGTCATAAAATGTTGCATGACTTTTTAATGGTGTATAATTTGTAGTAAGGTTTTCAGTAGCTCTTTGTTTCTTAAAATTTCAAGTGGTTCTTATTTTTGTCTTCTTTTCATCTTTGTCTTCTCTGTTTCTCTTCTTAATCTAATTTTATACAAATATGATCTCACCATATTGACTATATAATTTATTTAAATTTGTTGATACTGCTAAATCTAATAGTTTTTTGTTCTTTTGGACATATCAATAATTAAGAACAGTCATTCAAAATGTCTTATTTTTGTTTCAAGCAAATATGACATATTTTTATTCTCCAATTTTAAATACTATACACAAGATGGGAAGTGATATTGGTCAAATTATGTTGTTATATTGTGTGCATGTACAAATATGTAACAACAAATCCCACCAATATGTACAACTATAATGCACCAACAAAAAATGTGGAAAAAGTAAATGTACACACTGTTCTACACCTTGAATTTTTCTTAATAATAAATCCTGTTATCTATAAGAGTTGATAGAAGATAATCTCATTTTTTGTCAACTGCACTATACTTTGTTGTATGGATATATCCTATGCTATTTAACCACTTTCCAACTGACAGATAATTGGGTGACTTCCAATCTTTTGCTATTACAAATAAAGCTGAGATGAATGATCTTGTACAGGTATGATGTGTAACAATCAGATAAGGGTAATTGGCATATCCTTGATATTTATGTCTTTATATTGGAAACAGTGTTAGCTTTCTGTTGCTGTAACAAAATAGCTGATATAATCAACTTATAAAGAGGAAAAGCTAACTTTGGCTCACAGTTTTTGAGGTTTCAGTGCATGATGGATGGACCCTGTTGCTTTTGAGAAGCACAGCATAACATAGGGCATGTGGTAGAGCAAAAATGCTCTTCTCATGGTGGCCAGGAAGCAAAAGAGACAAAGAATAAAGTGTGGGGACTGTTCCTTTAAAGGCTATGTCCCCCCAGTTACCAGGAAATCACCCACTAGGCCTCACCTAGTTTTCACTCTCTTCCAGTACAGCCAAGCTGGAAACTAAGCATTTTGGGTCTTGGGGGGATATTTCTGATCCAAACTACAGCAGGAACATTCAAAATCCTCTCTGTCAGCTATTTTGAAATATTTAATTGTTGCCAACCTTAATTATCCTACTGTGATGCAGCAGCAATCTGCTTTAACAAGTCTCCCAGGTGACTTTGGTGGTAGGCTAGTATTTAGAGCCACTGCCCCAGATCAGTGATTCTCAGTATTGGCTAAACATTAGGAGCACCTAGGGGTTTTGACAGAGCCCCACCTAGGAAGCACTAGAGCAGCGCAGCCCAGATGAACTGAATTAGGATTTCAGTTGTTAGGAATCAGTATTTGAAAGTACTCCAGATGATTCCTATGTGAAGTCAAGGCTGAGAACCACCACCCTACTCTGTAAACCACTTACGGCTTTGTTTTGCTTTTAAGAATCTGCAGAATAAGTCCCCTCACTCCAGGAGCACCGGTTGCATACAAATGTTTCTTTAGTATAGAAGGTTTGTTTACCACCAAGTGGGTACAATGACCTCATCATCCCCAAGGAGGGGATAGCCAGCCACTGAAAACAAATGCAAAAATCCCAGTTTGGTGTTTCCAGAAGAAAAGCTTAAGTCATCACTACATACCTGTTCAGGTGAGTTTCACCCCCTTTTTCTATTGTGAAGTTGAAGACAAGACTCTGTTTTAGGAGAGGGTAATCCCAAAGTCAGCTTGTTTTTTTTCCACAAAATATTGCTTGGACTTCTTTCTCCAAGGGCCACGTGATCCTGGCAGGAAAACCTCGCTCTGTGAACTTGGACTCCTTAGGTATTGAGAGAGGTTGCTCGACTTCTCCTCCACGTCACTGCTGCTCAGCTCTGAAAGTGATTCGCTGTGATGGGCACCAGGTTCACAGTTTGGACTTAAAAATTCACTTCCAAGTAAGGAAGTTACGCTCTGGGAGCTCTTTCTCTGTTTGCCTTTTCCTTCTGAGAGGTCCAATGAAGTCTTCTTGGAAGGGTAGAGTGGATTCAAGAGCAAATTTTCTGAACAACAGGTTGCAGACCTTGGCAATGCTTCCACCATCAACAACTACCCTTTCTCTTTCTTGTCCTTCCAATTTGGGTCAGGTGGAGGTCTGAAAATTTGACTTCTATAGGTTGTTGGCTGTTATTCATGCCATTATCTTGGTCCTGGAGCTCTCCCTCGATGGCCATCTGAGCTACTTCTTGCTTGTTTCCTCTTCTGTTTCACTCAAGCTTTCCTGCTGAGGACTGTCCTCTAAACTGTCAGGCTCCACATTTTCTTGGATTTCATCCTCAAGTTCAGACTGGGACTTGAACTCTCCTTTTTTTTTTAATTACTATTTTTATTTAGCTTTTAAATTTTAAATTTTATTTAGCTTTTTTTTTACAGACTGCATTTTGATTCATTGTACACAAATGGGGTACATAATTTCGCTTCTATGGTTGTACACAATGTAAACTCATACCATTTGTGTAATCATACATGTACATAGGATAATGATGTCTGTCTCATTCCACCATTTTTCATACTGCCTCCCTCTCATTTTCTTCTACATATTCTGAAGTTCCCCCATTATTCTCTCATTCCCCACCCCCACCCCCATTATATATCATCCTCCACTTATCAGGGAAAACATTCGGTCTTTGGTTTTTTTGGGCTTGGCTTATTTCACTTAGCATGATATTCTCCAATTCCATGCATTTATTTGCGAATGCCATAATATTATTCTTCTTTGTGGCTGAATAGTATTCCATTGTGTATATATACCAGAGTTTCTTTATCCATTCATCTGTTGAAGGGCATCTAGTTTGGTTCCACAATCTAGCTATTGTGAACTGAGCTGCTATAAATATTGATGTGGCTGTGTTACTGTAGTTTGCTGATTTTAGGTCCTTTGGGTATAAACCAAGGAGTGGGATATCTCTGAATCTGATTCCAAGGAGATGTATGAAATCAGATTTAAGTCTTTCTTAAAAGAGTGGGTCTGAGAACTGAACATTTAAGTTGGTATGATGGACAGGAGATTGAATGGAAAGTTTGGGAATTAGTGTACTCTTACTCATTTTGAGAAATTCAGAAATCAACAGGAGATAGTCTTGATAGGAACAGTTGACTGATAAGTTCTGGGTCGCAAAATCATTACCTCACTCCTGGAGGTAGCCACCATCATGGGTCAGGCCCTCCTTGGTGGCAACCCTGGAACCCCGCATCCCCCAAATTTCCTATTCTGATAATATATTTGTGAATGTCTCATTCTAACTTCTATCCATTTTTGCTTTGTAAATTTTGCAGTTACTTTTTATAGTACATTTATGTTTAGAATTGTTATAGCTTTTTGAAGAGGACATTTTATTGTGTTGTACTGGACTTTTCCATATCTTTTAATACTTTTTGTCTTCAAATTTATCTGATTTTAACATAGTGTGCCCAGCTGTTTTTGGTTAATACTTACCTAGCATTTATTTCTTCATTTTTCTTTCCAATTTTCCATGTCCTTAGCTTAAATTGTACAGTTTGTAAACATGTAGAGCTGGTTTATGTTTTTCTGTTTTACTTCAATCTGACAAATTCCCCTTCTGTTGGTGAATTTCATTCATTTTTATGTATTATGCTTCTTAATATGTTTGAACATGCCTATTCTCATTCTGCTTTTTAAATTTCTATTTGACTCACTTTTTCTATGTTCCTTTTTCTCCTTCAGTACTGTTTAGATGGAGCCAAAGTTTCATAGTGTTTTTCTTATTAGATAGTTTCCTACTCTCTGAAGGTTTAGATATTACATATTTACATAATTTACATTTCTTATTTCTGCTTTGTATTATTATTTTATTTCTGATATTTTAGTGGCTCCCTGTAATATAACCATGTATATCGAAGATGACCTTGTCTGAAGCCCTTGCTCAAATTTTTGAGGTAGGTGGTAGGAGGATGGAGGAAAACCCATAGGAACCTCTGACTAGAGTCTAAGAAGCAAGTGCATGTGTCTTGACAGGGTTTGAGGGAGGAGGAGAAGGTAATAGATAAGGCAAAAGAGTGATTTGGGAAGTACAGGAGAGCACAGAGTCTCAGAGGCATAATGCACATATTTCATGGGGAGTTTATGGACATGCAAGCGTGTGTTCCTGGCTGTTCATGCACATGTGCATACATGTGGGAATATGTTGGTCCATGCATGTATTCTGGTGAGTGTGAGTAATTACGCCTACGTGAGTGCATTAGTCTGAGTATTGAGGACAGGGAGGGGCAGAGGGTGGGAAGGGAGAAGGAGAACACATCTAAGAGTACACAAGGTTCCCTTCTCACTGTACATATTGCTAAGAAAGTGAAGCCTGAAGGGGAAGAGGCAGTGAGGGGGCTGAGCCAGTGGGGACATTTCCCATCAAAGGAGAAGAAAACATTAGAGGTGGGATCTGGAGGGTGGTTTCCCTTCCAGAAGATGGACAGATTGGGAGAAGTTGAACTCACTTGGCTCAGGGGATGTGGGTTGAAAAGAATAGTGACTCAGGGAAGTCAGACTGATGCAGTTCACAAATGTCTCCTCTTTCACCATGAAAATTCCAAAGATGTTATTTCTGAGACTCACCCTGTGCCATCATTACTGTGTTTGTACGCTATCAGTACAAGAAACAATCTGTTGACAATGGTTACTAAAAAAAAAAAATCAGGTCTCATCTCAATGTAATCTATACCCTGATTAAATCATAAACAGATTTCTAGAATTCAGTAGTGATAGTGCACATGGTGTAGAAAAGGAGAATTCAAATCAAATATGCTCTCATTCAGTGACGAGAGTACTAGTGACATGTCAGCTTATGAGAAACAGATATGGTAAAATAAAATGCCCCTGTGTCTAGCTTACTTCTCTCCTCAAGTCAGGGTTGTGATATCTTCTCTGAGGCTAACTGACAGGCAAAATGAAGGTAATGAAAGTAATTTTAAAAATACACTTTTTTCATTCTAAACTTTTTTTTGTTGCAATGAACACTAAAATCTGAGCACATTCACTTCTAACTCAAAATGAAATGCACCCTTGCAATAGACATGGGCTTCCTTCCTAGTCTATTTCCTATTATGATCTGTTTTGCTAACTGACAGAAAGACTGGTACATTCCTCATGTCTGATACACCTTCAATAAGGAATATAATTGAGAAATGAGGAAATGATACTATTTCTCTGGTTATCATGTGAAGAACTGAAGAAACTTTAAAAACTATGATTTTATCATCTGGTAAGTCCTAACACTACTCATACTCAGAACAGGAATGGAAATAACTATGCAACACAGTACAGAAAAAAGTACAATTGAGAAGGAAAAAGTTGGAAACAAACTTTTATGCGTACTTCATTTTAATATTTTATTTTCTGTTTAGAAAATGCCATTTTTTCTATTTCTTCTTTCTTTCTTTCTTTTCTTTTCTTTTCTTTCTTTTTTTGGTACTGGTAGTTGAACCCAGGGGTGCTTAACCACTGAGTCACATCCCTAGTCCTGTTTATGTTTTATTTTGAAATAGGATCTCATTAAGTTTCTTAGGGCCTCACTAAGTTACTGAGGCTGGCTTTGAACCTGCGATCCTCCTGCCTTAGCCTCCTGAGTCACTGGGATTACAAGTGTGTGTCATCATGTTTGGCTTTTTTTTTTTTTTTCCCATCAAATAATTTGAAATCAATTAGGAGTACAGATGGTCCCTGACTTAATGATGGTTCAATTTAAGATCTTTTGACTTTATGATGCTGCTAAAGCAATATGAATGCAGTACAAAGTGAATTTTGAATTTGCATCTTATGGAAAGCAGTATATGGTATTGCTGTGGTTTAGATATTAGGTGGTTCCCAAAAGTTTATGTGTGAGACAATGCAAGAACATTTAGAGGTGAAACGATTGGGTTATATGAGCCTTAACCCAATCATTGAATTAATATCCTAGCAAGGACTAACTGGGTGGTGACTATAGGCAAGTAGGGTGTGACTGGGGAAGGTGGGTCATTGGTGGCGTACCTCTGGAGTACATGTTTTGTTCTTTTTGAGAGGGGCTCTCTCTAGGCTTCCTGGTGTGATGTCTTGAACCACTTTTGTGTACCACACTTTTTTACCATGTTTTTCTGCTTCATCGTCAGTCCCCAGGAATGGAGCTGGCTGGCCTTCTATGGACTGAAACCTCTGAAACCATGAGCCCACAAATAAACTTTTTCTCCCTTAACATTGTTCTTGTCAGGTCTTTTGGTCCTAGCAGTGAAAAAGCTGACTAAAACAGGTGTGACCCTCTCTCTTGATGTTATGCAGCAGCAGTGATCCACACTCCCAGTAAGCCATGTGATCCTGTGGTTACCACATGAGAAAGAGACTTTGAGTTAGATATTTTGCCTTGTTATAGATTAATGTGAGATCTTGGAGCACATTTAAAATAGAGTAGGCTAAGCTATGTTTGGTAGATTAGGGGTGTTAAATGCATTACAACTTAAGATAGTCTCAATTCATAATAGGTTTATTAGGATATAATCCTGTCACAAGACCAGGAATATCAGTACTATGTTTCCTAATGCAGGGTTTACTATGACTGCTGATTGGGGAAACCAAATTAGCCATTCATTTTTCTGCATCTCTGGCTCTCACTGAGATTTCCAGGTGTTAGTTTTAGCATGTTTTAACTTGCACCTTTGCCTTTACCCCTTTCTTTTCTGCCATAGTTGGACTTCACAACTCCCACAGGTTCCTATTGGATGACCACATAAAAACTTCAAATAGCTGCTCCTAAGGGCCAAAGTTCTCCCCAAGATCCTACTTCAAGCTCTCACCCTGACACCTAGGAATGTACTCATAAAGTCAGCCTCCTGCTGCTGTGGGTTGTTAGTTGCCTCTCCTGGACATGAGAGAATTGTGTATAATATGTCCCTTGTGGTTGATCTTCCCAACTCCTTGGTGGGATTTGGTACCACCTGCACACTGTCCTATCCTGCCCAGGTCCTTCTTGATATTCACTTGCAGTTTGATGTCCAAATGTCCAACACACATGACCATAACTTTGTGTTCTGTGGAGGAGACAAGGTCTTTAGAAATCATTCATCCATCTTTCCTGTGGTTGGATTCTGGTTGGATTTCTTGAGAAGCTCTTGATTCATCTAGATATACACAAATTGTTCAAGAGGAAGTCAGGTTGCTTTCAAGGCAGTGTCACTAGTAATCAGGATCAGAGCTGGAGGAGCAAGAAAATTTTAAATTCAAGAGAGTTAGAAACATAATGAACTTCTGGTGGATGGGGAGGTCTATTTTAAAGTTTGGTCCTAAAGCCTCCTTAAATGTCCCTGTCCTGGCTGTGAGGAACCTTGGTAGAAGAGCTGATGGAGTTAAAACCAGGAGATTCTTCAAAGCTCTTTAAATCAGAAGGCTGCCTCTGTCCAGGAAGAGGCTGACAGAAGACAGCTGAAGATGACCTTCATGATTAAACCTAGGTCAGAATTTCTTCCCTGTTGTACCCATCCCACTGGCCAGTCCAACACTCTGGATTCTTAGATGCACCTATAATATTTCTCAATTCCCTTCCCATTTCAGTCCCATTCCTGCTTGGCTCCATCTTTTCACCTCTCACTTTCTTAAATTACCCATTTTTAGAATCTCTCTTATACATAATCTCATGCAGCCATCAGCATTACCTTTCTGAAATACAGGTCATTGAAGTCACTATCACCTACAAATAGAGTACCAACATCTAGGTGCCTAGTGGGATTCCTCCACATATCCTTTACCTATCAAAATGACTTAATATTTTTTCTGTGAGTGACCTCTGCACTTGGATGCTTCTGGGTCTTTATGGATGTGGTTCCCTGAGCCTAGAAAATTCTTCTCTTCCCTATCTCACCCATCACAAGACTTCACATTTCTCAAGATCTCTCTTTATTGCCTCCTTGCATAGCATGCCTTCCCTGAGTTTCAGTGAAGGTCATTAATATACCTTCCTTATTTCTCCTACACTATTTTTTTAAGGGTCCCATCTAGTTTTTTGTTATCATATGCCCCAATTAGATGATGGTTTGACTTTCAGTTCTGCTCCTGGCTCAGGTCACCTGGAAAATGAAACTTTGCCCTTTTTCTTTGATTTTTCTTCTCATCTTTGGCTTCCTCCTTGCAGGGACATCTACCTGTAAGCAGACAGGAGTAGGAAGAGGCAAACACATCTCCCTTCCCTTTCTGGATTCACTATGTAATCCTAATATGAGGAGGGTCTGGGGTCTTAGGTTGCTTTTCTTCATTCCTGAACAGACCTCCTTTGGGGCATATGTCAACACCATTTGGTTTTCTTATAATGGTGGGCAAATACCATATGATTCTGTAACTAAAATTTTATAAATATCTAGATGTCTTTATTTTGTCATAAAGATATAAGTTGGTTCTGAATCTTTAAAAACTGCCTTTGTAAATTCATTCTATTTTTTAAATATCAACCTGCATTTCCACAATTCAACTTATTTCTAAAGAACCACTAGGCTTACCCATTAGATGATAAAGTTGTTTTTTTTTTTTTTAACAAACAAATTGTCATTGTGGAAATATTCAAATATGTATAAAAACAGTATGATGAAGACCCATATTCTCATCACCCTGCTTTGTCGCTTTTTCCTGGATTATGTTGAAATTAGTCTCAGATAATTTTCATCTGTATTCCATATTTTGGCATATTCCTGTAACAAAAAAGAAAATAAAAATGTCTGCAATACCATTTTTTACTTAAATATATTAATAAATTATTATTAGATGGCAAGTTCTGGCAGGAAAGAGCTATGGCATTCTCATCATTAAGACACCTGTACTTACTATAATCTTGCACACAGAAGTTGCTCAGTTTCCTATTGATTAAGTGATTGATTGATTCATCAGTTAAGTGATATTTGTATCATTGGCTTTCAAATTATCATGAACACTTTTGGAAGGTGTTGATTTCTTCTTACTTTCAATTAACTTTTTAGTTCATTTCATGACAGACGAATTTTAAAGTTCAGCACTGTATAATTCATGGACACTTTTCTAACACAAAGTATATCTTAAATGAATCAATCTTGAAGCCAGTTTGATAAGGACTTTAATAAGCATAACACTACTATTTCCAGCATTGTAGAGTCAACCAAGTTATTTAATTTCTTTATGTCCAGGTTTCTTAATGGGAAAATGAGGTTTATAATGGTACCTATATCCTGGGTTTTCATGGGACTTAAATGAGATACAAAAACACAAGGCAGTCGTTGAGAACTTAGTAAGTGCTGAATAAATATCATCTATTCTTTTTGAAGTCTACAAAGCCTTCTTCTTCCTCCTCACTTTTAAATGTTGAGAAAAATATTGAGAGTGGCAAAATCTTATAAAATGACCTAGGACCATTTAGAAAAGTGAAAAGATATTTATATCTTAAATCAGCACTACATAAACATCTGTGCAAGCCAACAATATTGTTTGCTTTCCAAGTATTTCATAGAAGCAATGAGGCTCCCGCTGAGACCTGATCTTGCTAAACCCCGTTGAGCCTCCAAGATGGTCTTTTAAAAATCTTCTTTCTCTATTGGCCTAGGCCATGATCTGCCAGAAAACTGTCTGCAAGAAATTTTCTTCATCATATCACTAAGTGAAACACATCAAGGTACCTGTCCATTTGTCCAACTCTCCAAAACTCTATTTGTGCTTCCTGCTCTGACCAAAGAGGCATTTATATCCTATGTGAGAAAACAGCTTCTTAGAAACCACATTTGAGTCCACAGCACAGTGGAAGGGGCAGGAAGTGTCAGGCACATTTCCAGATTTCTTGTTATACAGTCACTGAGATAGTTTATTCAAAAGTTGTTAGATGATTTGGGTTTCACACAGGGTTATAAAAACACAGTATAATCCTGATGCTTTATTTCCCATGAAATTTTGTGGGGGAGAGGGAAGTGAAGTTTATTTTAGTCCAAATTCTGGAGCTTCAGGGACCATAATGGAGAAATATCCAAATCTTTCAACCAAGACAAGACAATAACCAAGGATAGCTAACATTTGCTTTCCACATTCATTTATAGATTGACCAAACTAACAACCCCCAACAGGTAGTTCTTAGACTTGAGAGCTATGAAACACTCTTTCTTCAAATCCTGATGATGTTCCTGTGAAATCTTTCTCTTCCTGGGAATTAATAATTATCTAGCCAGATAAGCTGATAGGGCTTGTACTGGAACTGGGAGTACAAAAGAGACCGAGACTCACAGAGCAATTCTTAGAGCTGGCATTTTGCTAATAATTTATGTTTTTATTAATGTATTATAATTATACATAATAATGGGGTCCATTGTGACATATTCATACATGTACATAACAATTTGGTCAATTTCATTTCTCAGTACCTGTTTTTTTTTCCCTCACTTTCTCCTTCACTCTGATCCCCTTCATGTTCTGTTCTCCCATCTATTTATTTTTAACATTGGGACATTATAATTATACATAAAAGCTGGATTCATAAGATACATATCATAAGCAACAATGATGTGCAGTAAATATTCTCAAAATATACACAACATAAAATAACAGTTAATGAAGTTTTTCTTGATCACTGGACTGGAGGCTAGTGACTGTTTGCTTCATACCACCAGTGGCTTCAAGGTTCCCCATCTGTCTCTCACCTGTGGAGCAGGGATGATCAAGGGCATAGTCTCATGGTTGGTGCAGATGTTTGAGAGGAGTGAGCAAAAACATGTGATTCTGAACATGTGGGCTCTGCTCTCGCTTGCTATTACTTTTGCCCACATTTCACTGGATAGAGCATATCATAGAGAGGAGCCCAATACCGATGGGGTAGGGAAGTAAAGTCCATCCATGGCAAGAATGGGAAGGAAACCAGAGCCATGAGCAGAGAGTACTGTCCATCTGGTAATTCACAAAGTATCAGCATGGGAGGGTTAAGGTGTATCTCACTTTCCTGGCATCTCATGTGCCATTATACACTCCAGCTTAGTGGCCTATGACTGAGGTTGTGCATTAGAAATTCTCAAACAGTTTCCAGTGCAGCCCAGGCTTACAGTTTTGAAAACTTTCTCATGACATTTGGTTAGAAGAAGGGATGACACCCAGAGCAATCAGATTTCATGAGACTTCAGTCCATGGTTGCTTGCTCTGTTGTTTTGGACCTGTGGTGGCAACAGTCCATCATGATAGGAGTTCACATCATGGCAACTGATGTGAGTGAGAGAGAGAGAGAGAGATACATCCTGATAGCCCTTCAAGGGTACACCCTGTTATGACCTAACTTTCTAAGATTAGAAACCAACTCTAAAAGATTCCACTACCTCCCAATGGTGCCATGCCTAGGGACAAAGTCTTTAGCACATGGGTCTTTTCAGGCCATTTCAAACCCAAATTATGGCACCACTGCTTCAGTGTCTCATTAGAAAAGAAGTGAGCGATCAGCAAGGATATACCTATTTTTTGAGTCCTTACTGTGCGAGGCATTGGAGACACAGACAAACAGACACAGATGAACAGTTTCTGACCCTGTGGAACTTCAGTCTAGTGAATTATTTCATTATATTTAAGATGTAAATAAATATTTTCAAGGAAATGTGAAAATTTCTCTGTCAGCATTTTTCGTACAAGTCATTAAATTGATTTTTTCCAAACAATTCTTAAAGATAGGTGATTGCTATGGGTTGGGTATGGGTTGAGTTTTTTGCCAAGGGTCCAAGTATTGGCAGTTTGGTAGTGTTGAGGCAGTGGTGGGGCTTACCGAGGGGTCCTTAGTTCAATTGGGGAAAAATCTTTAGAAGGAACTGTGGACCCAGTCACACCCTGGGTTCTTATCTGAAGATATGATCTCTCTCTCTCGCATGTGTGTCTACCATGATGGCGTCCACCATTAGGTCCTCACCAGAGACCCAACAAATGGGGCCACCTGATCTTGAACTTTCAGTCTCCAAAATTATGAACAAAATGACTTTTTTCTTCAAGAGTAGCATGTCTCTAGTATTTCATTATAGTTATGAAAACCTTACTAATACAATGGTGATCCCATTTTGTACATAAGAATGAGACTCACTGAGTAATTTGACCAAAGGCCAATAGCAAGTTGATAGATGAATCAGGATTCCAACAGACTAGTCAGACTCTAAAATGTTTGCTATCTTTACCATATGCCCTATGGAGAGTAGAGTATCCCATTTCAAGGGAACATGATTTCTAAAATCTTTTCTTCAGCAGGGTTCCCTCTCCTAACATCTTTCATATTCCATGTGCACTTTGCTGCCTCCATTTGGCCAGGATTGTGTCTTATAAGAATTTTAATGCCCCAAAGCAATTGGCATGGTGCTGGATACTTACAGATACTAGCAGCATCACTAACAACAACTATTTGCTTCTAAAAACTGAAAGTTAACATGTCAACAAAAAGTGGGCCTTGCATTGCAAATCCCAACAGAATTGTGTTTGACATGATCTTCTGCTTCATTTTTGGAAGGTCTTTGGATTACCTATACTATTATTTCTTTTCTTTAGCAGTGAATGCCAACAGATGATGGATCAAATGTGAAAATTAGCATCCAGATCACATTAGAAAAAAGCCCAACATCCAATCATTTCACTGCTCACAAAAATACATTCCTTCTCTCCCCCTCCTCTTTTTAAAGACTTCATTGACCTTTTCTAAAGTTCCAATTTTCATTTAACCTCTGTGCCAGTCAAGATAGCAAGCCTGAGTTTCTAACCTTCTCCTTCACCCAGTGAACACCCTTTGAAGTCACTGAGCATGCACAGAAGGAAGCCATTAGCAAGGGGAGTCCAACCTATATAACCTACCATAAATTAGAAAACTAAGGAGGCCTTTTCAATCCACTGCAAAGTCACTCAGCCTGCCTGCTGGCAGTGCCTTCCCATCGATGACAGGTCACTAAAGAGTTCTCTCTAGGCAGCTCATTTCTGGTGGCAGCAATATTACTACTTCAGAAATTTTTTTTTTTTTTTTTTTTTTTGCAATGCACAAAGCTACCAGAGGCAGAGATTCTGGAATCAGAATTTTAGTGGAGCCCTCCAGACTGTTGCTTCTCCACTAGGGAGAAGTTTGCTTCTCCACACTTATGTGGGGACCCCCTTCTTGAGTCAGAAGCCTCACAATATCAGAATAGAAAAATACCCTTGAGAATTCCTTTGCAGTGGCTTCAAGAATTCTTGGAGATCAGTCTGAGAGTCTGGACAGTTGTTGGTGGTGGGGTATGCCTCTGGGACACTCACTTTGAATCAAAGCAATGTCACATGACTCATTAATTAATTCGAGAAACTTTTATTGAGTACCTACTACATGCCAGGGACTATTCTCCATGCTGAGGATAGAGCAGTGAATAAAATATATAAATGCAGATTCTTTTGAGTTCTATCTCAAAGCAAACAATGGAAGACAGACAATAAAATAAATACATATGCTCCTCCACTTATGGTGGAACTACGTCCCAGTAAGTTCATTATAAAGTGAAAATACCATCGAGTTGAAAATGCATTGAAAACATTCAATTAGCAAACATCACAGCTTAGTCACGCAGTCCACTGTAGAGTGTCAGTTGTTCTTCTCACCATCACAAGGTTGATTGGGAGATGCATCTCACTGGTACTGCCCAAACTCTGGAGAAAGGAAGGTACAGTATATCACTAGCCTTGAAAAAGATCAAAGTGAAAATTTGAAGTATTGTCTCTATTGAATAAATATCGCTTTCATAACATGTGAGAATGGAAAAATTGCAAGTGAAGCCATCCAAGTTGGGGACTGCCTGCAGTATGCTTGAAGGCCATAAGTGCATGGGAAAAAGGACAGAAAGCTGGAGAACACAGGCACAGGAGAGGACAGGACTTAGTCACACACTAGGGACTCAAGTTGTGACACTTTGGAGGTGTCATTTAAGTAAAGACATGAAGGAAGCAGAAAGTAAGCCAGGCAGAGAGATGGGGCAGAGCACCCCCTGGAGAAGGAGCAGACAGAGCATGATCCTGATGTGGGAGGGGGCCTTGTGTGATGAGGCAGCTACAAAGTGAGAGAAGTTCGCTAAGCAGGGATTGAGGTGCCCTAAAGAATCTGACTTTTCCTCTGATGATGATGTTTGGTGGCTTAGGGGTATTATATGCATTTTTGAGTTATGATGGGTTTAGCGGACAGAAACCTGTCATACATGGAAGAATATCTGCACATGAAATACTTGGAACTATGCTATTAATGCATTATCATTAATTAAGGCATTACCCATTTAAATAGTTAGAAATATTTGGAAAACTTGCTGCATATTACCCAAATAACTTAAACCTGGCTTATAGAGCTCTTTTTCCACCGTCTGGACATTATTCCACAAGGGATGTTCCTTTATCCTGTTTTCTACCTATTTTGGCTAGATTTTCTAGAGAAGTTGGCCAAGGGAAGGATTTCCTAAATACACACTTAAAATTTCTAAAAGTCTTTTATTTTGTGTTCCTCAGGTTTTGAATTTACTCTTCAATCAAAAAAGAAGTGTGGGTGAGTTTATTGAAAACTGTGAAATTGCCATTTAGTATAAATGGTGACATAAACTGCCTTAAGAATTTCATATTGGTGTATAAAAATCATTTCAAATCATGCGTCTGTGAACATAAAATATTTTTTTGTGATAACACTGTGGAAGATGACCCATCCTAGAATATGAAATACTAAGTTGATACTTGAGGGTCTCATTCCCAGGTTGAACTTGGAGGAAGGGGTGTGCTGACAAGATCCTGGGTTAAGAATCTGGGTTCTAGTCACAAAACTGGCTGTACTCTCGGTTACTTCTTGAGCCTCAGTAACTCTTTGTTACCTCTTGAGCCTCAGTTTTCCTGTTTGTAAAGATAAGTTGGGACTGGGTAGACTTTCCATTTCCTCCAAGTCCTAGTATTTCTATTACTTTTCTTGGTTTGGGTACCCCTAGATGTAGAGAGATGTTAATGTGGGAGATGACCCCAGGAAACACCATTAAGGGAGAAAAGAAGTGACACAGAAGAGAAGGAGGTCCCTCATGCATCTATCATCGATCTGTTTATCTCTGTGGGCCTTGGGAACTTCATCCAGCTGGGAGCCTTGGAAGATCTCATGAACCTGGTATTATGAGGGAACTGGGGTCTTTACACACATCGGTCACTGGTTGAGGTCTGTTTCTAAAAGACTTTTCTGGCATGCCACGTAGTGGCAAAAGGTGCAGAAAAGCCATTGGGCTGAGATGGACAAGTGCTAATAGCAGGAAGGTGGGGAGACCTCACTGAAGTAGCAGAGGTGAGGGGGATATGGATGGAGCCCTGTGTATTTAGTTGGCATCGTCATGGTTATAGGAACTATGGCTTACATATGTGATTACATATTTGTGTGTGTGTGTGTGTGTGTGTGTGTGTGTTTAGAGTTGAACCCCAGGCTTTGTGCATGCCTGCTAAAAATGTGCTCTACCACTGAACTGCATCTCCAGTCTCCAAAACCTGTATCTTATTGATAATCGGGAAGTATCATTTGGTCTGGTGGTTTCACTGAGCATTGTAGAATGCCAGCATTGTTAACGTATAGCTTTCTCTTGTAAAGATATCAAAACGTGTTCAAATTATGTACTTCTCTATGAGTACAGCAAATCCATGTCATTCTCCTAGGGTCTGGCTGTCATAATGTCATTCTCACTTGGATTTTAATGTGACTTTTATAAAAAGAGAAAAGAGGCTGGCAGAATCAGTTCCCTGGACACCCACAAACCCCAGGTGCCATGGGAGTATGTCGTGCATGGACACACAGGAAGTCCATCTGCTGTGTGTGTTGACCAGTTGACTGGGGGCAGTCACTACCAAAGAGTCAGGTAGAGTTGGGTGCTTCTGGAAAATTCCAGAAACTTCTTTGACAGAGAGATATATTTACTTCTAGTTGGATATGTCTCTAATAACTGAAAATTCTTGCCAATAATGAGGAAAGAAAGACTGACCCAGATTCCTATTTTCTTTCATCTATTTTTCAGTTTGGGAGTGGAATTCATTCACTGAATGAACAATTCTTGCTTTAACACCTGCCTCATGGCAGCACAGGGGACAATATTGATATAATCCTGCCTCCAGGGAGATTTCTTTTTGGTGAGAAGAGACAGACAATAGTCAAACAAATAACTAACTAAATAAATACTGTGTCAGGAGAGAGAAATCTTAGGAGGAGAAAGGAGGCAGGGTAGGAAGATGAAGATTGGGAAGGTTCAGGAGTGGGAAGTTTTATTTATTTAGGCAGTGTGGTCAGGGGGCGGTCCTTGAATTAAAGCCTTTGAGACTAGACTCAATGGGATGGAAGAAGACTGGAACTAGGCATGCAGAAAGTTGTCAGTGGAAAGCTCCAGTTTGAGGGAACAGAGAATCAAAGAGCTGAGATGTGGGCCAAGGGTGAGTGACCAGGGTGGGCTCATCAGCAGAGATGAGGACACAGAGAGACCTTAGTGGGGGGCAATAAATAATCACTTGGAGCTTTGTGAAGCTCTTACTTTGATTGGGATTAGAAAATGACATTCTTTGACTTTTGTTTGAAAGAGTCACTCAGGAGCTGAAGGGGAGCAGAGGGTGAGGGCAGTAGAAATCAGTCTTTAGGGAAAGGCATTTTTTTCCTCCTGAATTTTGTTTACATCTGTATGCAAAATAGTCTTCTGGCTCTGTGCTTCCCTGCCTCTATGGGCTATTGCCACTGAAATTCATTTTGGAGTCCTAGCTTCAAACATGATGGTTTTAAAGGTGGGACTTTTGGGGAGATAATTAGGTTTGGGTCAGGTCATAAGGGTGGGGCCTTCATAATGGGATTAGTGCCCTTATAACAAGAGACACCAAAGAGCTCCCTCTCTCTCTGTCATGTGAGGGCAGAGAAAGCAGCTGTCTGTTGAACCAGGAAGAGGGCCTTCATCAGGCCCTGGCCTTGTCAGTACTCTGACTTTGAACTTCCAGTCTCTAGAACTGTGAGGAAAGAAATGTCTGATGTATAAGCTTCTCAGTATGGGGTAATTAGTTATGGCAGCCTGACATGATTAAGACAATGGCCATTTTTTATTTCTTTTTTCCTTTAAAAAAGGGAGTGGGAGCTCTCCAGGCAGTAGTGCTAAGGGTCTGAGGGAGACCACCAATTGTGATGTGGAAGGATAGGGGTGCGGAAGGGAGTCTATAGGTCAGGAGAGGCCAGCAGAGGTCAGACCATGCATGCTTCATAGGCTAGAGTGAGGGGTTCCGTCTTCATGGTCTGTGGGAGGAGGAGTCCACAGAGGGTTTTAGGAAGAGGTGTTGACTCTGGTTACTGAGGAGTGAAAACAGGTGACAGGAAGGAAGGGTTGCAAGGGAGGAGTCCAAATGGCCATTTGAACAAAGTGCAGGCATTAGACTTCAAAGGCCTGGACATGAGTAGTGAAGAGGAGAGGATCCCACAGGGCTGTGGGGTGAGGAGGGAGCAGCTCGTGGGCCAGTCTGGCTTAGGTTTGCTTTGAAGGCTTATATATATAAAATTATAGTAATATAAATAAAAACAATATAAATTTATAATATATAAATTTATAATAATATAAATATAAAAATAAGATTTCTTAATCATAAAAATCTGTCTCCTAGTTTAGCTTAATGTTGCTAATGTGAATGTGTTCCAAAATCAACCACCATTAATGGCTTTCTGTGAATGACTTTTCATGTGCCATTGGATTTCAGACAGATGAAGTTTAATTATAAGTCTTAGTTCAGGGAAAAAAATGTTGCTATTCTGTTGCCAATAGATAATTACACAAAGCAGAGTTTGGTTTTGAATATGTATATTGTTCTCTATTTTATATTTCATTAATGGCTCTATATTTGATTTTTTTAAAGTACTGAGGACATTGCAAAAATAAATGATTTAACTGCTTTCAGAACCACAGAAGAGAAAGCATTTTGCTGTCATAGTCTATCATCTAAAATAATTTAGACACATTCTGTTATTTTTCTGATGTGCCTTTGAGGTAAGAAGATGGAAATAGCAATACTACTGTTTCTACTGAATAAAAAGCTAAATGAAGGGTTTGGCACCTTACTTTTCTAATCCAAATTACATAGTACAATGTGACCATGGGACTTTGAAGAAGAGAAAGAAAAAGGGAACCAACAGGAGCCATATAGAGGCTGTATCTTGCAGAAGAGCAGATGATCTACTGTCCACTTAAGGATAGGCCAGAGAATGAGACCAATTTCCCCTCTTCCCATTGACTAAACTCCATTCAGATGTTGAGCAACACCACTGGATTATTGTTAACTTTTAACTTAGTATAACAATGTTTTATTGCCCTAAGAACAAAAAAAAAGGTAAGTTATTACATTAATTAAAACATGATCAGACAACCCTTCAGTGAAAACTTGACAATGACCTTTAACCCTGGTTATGACCAAACTTCTGAACTCAAGTGATCCTCCTGCTTCAGACTCTCCAGAATATCTAGGACTACAAATGTGCACCACTGCACCCAGTTGGTTATGAACATTCTACAATGCCACTCTTGATTTTGTCTTGAGCAAGGTGTGAATAATTAAGTATATAAAGCAGCAATGTAAAGTAAAATGAATGACTGGAAAAGTGGGAAATGCTGGAAATATGGTTATTTGGCATGATCATAATTTTTCAGAAAACTTCTTTATACTGCAAAAATAATCATTTCATGCCACTGAAATTAATTTGCATGTAGACTTTAAGGCTATTATTTCTGTAAGCAATTTGCTCAAATAGTTGAAGTTGTAGATGCTTTTATTCTATTTAAAACAAATATAACATATATGCAAATGCTTAAAAATACCAGAAAAATTACAAGAATGCTTTTAAAAAAATTCTGAAGCTATCACTTCATTTTAAAGCTTTTCACATTCATTTAAATGATTTCAATTTTTGGAAGAAAAGGCATGAATTCCTGAACTCCTGCAAATACAAACCTGCCACAGGCGCAGCTGTGGTCCATAACACAAATCAGTGCAAGAAGTGTTCTCTTTTGAACAACAACAATAACAACACAACCTCTCCAAACTGAAACTGGGGAAGGACTAGCAACAGTGTTTTCTTACTAATGTGAGGTTAGAAACATTGGCTTTCAAGTGAATTGGCCATGACCACATCAGCACTTGGATCCCACTGAGCTGAGATTGTAGGCAGATGTGATTTTGGCATTTGTATGCCCACATTCAAAAACTTTCCTCCTTTCTCCTACCAGGACATTGAGGCTAGCTTTGCTGGAGTACCACAAACTGATTACAGACACACAGTACCTGAAAACATGCTGCTTGACTTACTATGGGGACTGTCACTGATTTCTGAAAGTACATCATTTATCCAGGTTATTTAACAAGTGCTCAGAAATTTGTATTATGCTAGACAGATGTCAAAACAGCAGGCTTCTCCTGTAGAGTTCATTAAACTCAATTTCATGAAATGGATAAGGAGCTCTGTCTTGTTTGAGAGGAACCATGACACCAAAATGTACAAATTCAAAGTAAGGATTGAGAAAGAGAGCAGAACTATGAGAAAGCATAGACATTTTGGCAGGATCCAGGGACTAGCATATACTTTCCCTGTTATGTGTTTGCAATGCTCATTATCTATTTTACTCATCTATGTATTTCCTTTATCTGCAAAGAGTTCTTATAAATCTATCAAGAATTTCCAAAGCATATGATCAGAAAGAGAAATATTTTAAATTTTCAAAGTGTATGAACAGTTTAAAGAGAAATCTTTTAAAAGATTTTTTACTTATCAGTTAGTTGAATAGAGGTAATATATAACATGAGTACCCTGTGATAATACACAGTGCTGATGAGCTTGTAGGAAAACAGGAACTCTAATACTGCTAATTGGAATGTAGAGTAGTACAAAGTTTTTGGGGAATGACTAGGAAATATCTTTCAAAATTTAAAGTGCAAAATTTAGGTTTAAAGTGTAAAATTTAATTGAATTAAGATTGAATTTCTTGTCTCAGAAATTTCACTGGAATTCTTCCAACAGATAGGACTTCCTTGTGAGCACACAATTTGAATATGATGCAGCAGTTACCTTCTGGGGTAGTAAATTGGATAGGAAGAGGCAAGGGTAGGAGAAGAATTTTGTTTATTCTCTGCATACTATTTGTATTATTTAGATTACTTACTCATGGAAAGACATTTAAAAATGTATCTGTTTTATGCATAAATGACTGTAAACTCATATACACAAAAAAGGGGTACACTCATACATTGTTGATGGTACTGCAAATTAGTACAATCACTTTGGAAAGCAGTGTGAAGATTCCTCAAAAGACTTGGAATAGAACCACCATATGACCCACCTAACCCACTCTTTGGTATTTATCCAAGAAAGACTAGAATCAGAATACTATAGTGATACAGGCACATTGATATTTATAACAGAGCAATTCATAATAGCCAAGATATGGAACCAGTTCAGGTGCCTGTCAACAGAAGAATGAAAAAAGAAACTGTGATGTATGTGCACAGTCATGAAGAAGAATGAAATTATAACATTTGTTGGCAAGTGGATGGAACTAGATAACACCATTCTAAGTGAAATAAGTCAGACTCAGAAGGTCAAATGTTGAATGTTTTCTCTCAAATTCAGAAGCTAGAGCAAAGTGAGGAAAAATAATGGAGAGGAAATTCCATGGATATAGAAGATCACAGGAGTAGAGGAAGGAGAGGGAGGAGGGACAGAAAAAGAGAGGAACTGCAGAATGAAATTGACCAAAGTATGTTATGTACACAAATCAATATATCACAATGAATTCCACCTTTGTGTATATCTATGAGGCACCTATTTAAAAAATCCTAAATAAATAGAAGGAAGATTCATAGAGAAGGGGAACAGAAGGAGGGATGAGAGAAGGGAAAGAGGAAGTACTGGAGACTAAAGTGGAGTAAATTACATTCCATGTATGCATGATTATGTTAGAATGAACTCCACTATTATGTATAATGCTAATACACAAATAAAGCATTTTAGAAGAAAGAAAGAAAATAAAAGGAAGAGTTCTAAAAAATCAATCTAGACCAAAATAAATGACAAGAGAGTGATAAATCAGTCTAAATGGAAAATAAAGGTGGAAACACTTAAGATAAAACCAGAAATAAGCTATGTCATTCACGGTTATTCAGGTTGGGCTAAAATTCCTAGGAATCAAGGAAACAGTGAAGTGAGGTTACTGATGTGATTAAAAAGTCTATTAAAAAGAAATAATCCTAATGCTAACAATTAAAAAAATAAATAAATATATATATATAAAAAAAGTAAAAACTGAAAGAAAAAAAAAAAAAAAAAGAAATAATCCATTGCCTGAAATGTGAGATCCAGGAGAAATTCCTCCTGAGGGTCCTGATAATTCTCTATGAGAACTATGACACAGCAAATAAGGTCCTCAAAGTCAATCCCAGGGTAAATTCAACTCTGTCATGTGGTATATTGGATGATTATACAAATTATCATTTTCTTCTTATTATGGAGTTCCTCATTCCTACCCCTTGTCGGGAGACTTAGCATTGTCTCCTACCAGAGTAGGTGGAAGAACCTATCACACTTCACTCTTGGACATAGATTCCTCCATGGAAATTCCTTTGGCCAGTGAAATGAGGACAGAGTTGGTGAGAGCTGCATCTACCTAGGGGAGTGAAATGTGCTTGCATGGTTTGCCTTAGACTTTTGAGATTCAGTCTTCACCATTGTAAGAATATGGCCCTTGTAGCCATTCCTTCTTCAGTCTTCAATGTCTCAGATTGAAGATACTTGGGCAATTTAGAACCATAAACAAATCCTGGAATCCAGCTGAGATCAGCTGAGCTGCAGTTCACCTGCAGACCTGTGCAGTTGTAATAAATGTTTACTCTTATAAGCAAAGGTGATTTTTGGAACTGTTTGTTACTCAGCATTATTGCAGCAGAAGCCTGACTAATATGTCTCTGGATATGGGAATAAAACTGAAAGTAAGTTCAGAAGGTGGCTCTTAAAATCCTGGAGAGTTAGTGGGAACAGGCAATTTCTCTAATAAAAGGGTATTAACTTCTCCTAAAATCATGACCCTACTTACATACTCTAAGACATTACTGATAATGAATGAAGTATTATATCAGGTGACACAATGCTCTGTGAATGAACTGCAAAAGAAATTTTATCACAAGAATACTTGCCCCTAATCCTGAACACCCTGCATGATGCCTTTGGACCTTCATTGAAAGAATGAGAACCAACCAAGATGGATGGGGAAAATGTATTTGTGTGTGTGTGCATGTGCATGTATGTTTTCCTGGCAGTAGATATACCTGAGACTGGTGATTTTCTTCCCCATGGTGCCAAGTCTGTCTGCAAAGAAATCTTGGTGCTGAAAGTATGTCTAGGTCAAAGACCCAAACAAAAGTATAGGATCAACAATACTGAGCCTTAACATTGAGATGTCTCCCCATTTCCTTCATCATGGACTCCATTCTCCTGAAATAAATACTGGTGCTGCTTTTAAGAATAGTCCACTGTGAGAGCTGAAGGTGGAGGCTGGATATGTTCATGGGGAGTTAGGTAGTTCAAATGTTCTAACAAGACCCCTTGATTTTACAGCATAGCCATGATTCTATTGAATTGGTTCAAGGTAAAGTCTTGGACAGTATTTTGGCATTTGTTTTGGTAATTGTCTTTTTGAGTTTAGAAAAAATAAGAGAATGATGTTTAGCTATCCAATGACTTTGGCTTCACCCCAGCTCTGTAAGTGAATGTGACAACAAGGTTTAATGGCTCTTGGACACTTTGATTATCAAAAAGAGATGCAAAAAAAAACACCATGGCCTACAAAAATAGCCTTTAAAGGAGTTAGCAGCATAGTCCATAAAAATGAATTTTGGCAGGTGCAAATGTAACCAGAGCCAAGGCAGGGAGTATGGTGGATGTGGGGCGGGAGACCAGGCAGGCTCAGAGGGATGCTCACTGTCATCCAGGAACACACCAGGTCTTGTGGGGGTGGGGTAGGGGGCACTGTTTCCACACTCTCCACACTCTTTCCCCCAAGACACCATCTTTCAATCTCTGGTGTTGTTTTTATTTGTGCTTTCTTTTTAAATTCAAAGTTTGTTAAGGTTTTGATGTTAGGTTTCCCCCCAAAACTCATATGTGAAACAGTGCAAGAATTTTCAGAGGCAAAATTACTAGATGATGAGATGTGTAACATACTCAGTGGGTTACACCACTGATATGGAGTAGTTGGGCAGTAATGGTAGGCAGGTAGGGTGTGGCTGAGGAGATGGATTCTCCTCTCTTTGCTTCCTTTTACCATGTCCTGAACTGCTTTCCTCTGCTGTGCCCTCTCGCCATGATGTTCTGAGTCACCCCAGGGCCCAGTGCTATGGAGTCAGCTGATCATGGACTGAGACCTCTGACACCATGAGCCAAAATAAACTTTTCTACCTCTGCATTGTTCTCCTCAGGTCTTTTTTGGTCACAGCAATGTGAAAGTTGACTAAAACAGTGTTTTCAAAAAGTTTTATTTAAAAAGTATTCTATTTTCAATGGACACAAAATCATACATATTTATGGGACACAAGGTAACATTTTAATACATGTATAAATTGGATAGCATATATAATTCAGGGTAATTAGCATAGCCATGATCTCAAACATTTATTATTTTTTTTTGTAGAGAGAACATTCAAAAATCCTTTCTTCTTGCTATTTTGAAACATAATGCAATATCACTGACTGTGGTCCTTCTGCGATAGTCAGTGCCGGAACTTGATCCTCCTGTGTAACTGTCCCTTAGTGCCCAGTGACTAACTTCTCCCACCCGCCTCCCCTACTGACTCTCTGGTAACCATGGTCCTGCCCTCTGCCTAAAGTATATTTTTATTGAACATAAAAGTAGAGGACCGGGGTGCAGCTCAGAGCAGAGATTCCCCTAGCAGGAGTGGGGCCTTGGGTTCCATCTGCAGCACTGAAATTTTAAAAAGTGTGTCCCGTACTTCCCACTCCTCCTCTCAGCGCGGCTATTCTAAGGTCGGTTCTCGCTGCTCCCAGGGCTCTTGGTTTGTAGCTCTAACTTCCTCGCAGAGTTCTTGAGGGTCCACTGCTCACTGCTGCCCACTGTGAGGAGCAAGGCTGATGGAACGTCCTGGTGTACATCCCCGGTGGACCTAGGTGGGGTTTCTCTGGGTTCTATACCTATGGGCAGATTCCTGGGCTGTAGGGTACTGTAGGTCGTAGAGGAGTGTCATTCTGGATCTAGTCTTCCTTCCCATCCTTCCCCCACCAGTGCCTCCAACCAGTCTCCTCCTTACTGCTGTGACCTGTCTTCCTGCAGGCTGGAGACCTCCCAGTCCTCTGCTTTTCCTTTCTCTTCACATCCGATCCTCTTCCTCCTGATCCTGCCTCTGCTAGTGCCCTGTCCACCCTCCTTGGTCAACATTCCCACATCACAGGTCTGGTCAGGTCTCCGTTACCCTGGCCTTCCCTCTTCAGGGCAGTGCCCACATGAGCTGGTTCTATGGACAAGTGCACATCTTAGATCTGGTTCCTCCCTTGCTCTCAACCCTCAATGACACCCCATCTGGCATCCCAGAGCCTCTACAGGAAAACCTTGGTCTCCTTCATCTATTGATTTAATTTATCAAAATAAGAAATATTTGCACAGAGGGAAAAGTGAGTTGGTTTTCCTGATTTATTTTCCTAAATGTCATCTTTCTCTCTTTCTCTCTCTCTTCTTCCTGTTGCTGCCTTAGTTGAGCTTCCTCCCAGAACTTTATTCTTCTGTATCTCCAGTGCACCCTTAATGCTAAATTTTAAACCTGAGAGTTCGTATTAGAATTCTCCAGAGAAACAATTTGTGGGTGGGTAGGGAGAGGTTTCTTTTAAAGAATTGACTCATGCAGTTATGGAGGCTGGAAAAGTCTGCAGCAGTTTGTAAGTAGGTTGGCAGGCTTCAGTACAAAGGCAGGTCTGGAGGGAGAATTTCTCCATTTTCTGGAGAAATCAGTCTTTTCTTAAGACCATCAACTGATTAGATGAGGCCCAACCCACAGAACAAAGAATAGTCTTCTTGACTCAGAGTCTACTGATTTAAATTTGTTTTTGTTTTTGGAACTGGAGTTTTAACCAGAGGTGATTTAGCACTAAGCCATATTTCCAGCTATCCACTCACCCACTTTTTTTTTTTTTAATTGAGACAAAGCCTCACTATGTTGCTGAGGACTTTGCTAAGTAACTGAGGCTGGCCTCAAACTTATGATCCTCCTGCCTCAACCTCTTGAGTCACTGGAAATTCTTTTTCTTCCTCCTCCTGCTTCCCTTCCTCCTTCTCCTCCTCCTTCTAGAAATTCCTCTTTGTCCTTTTTCTTCAAAAATCATTCTGGAGAAAATGGAAAAAGTCACACATGTGAATAATCCACCATGTGGGCTGGGGGGTCCTGCTCAATGGTAGAGCACTTGTCTTAGGTTCAATTTTCAGCAATATAAGGCAAAAATAAAAAAATTAAATTAAATTAAAAAATGAAAAAAAGAGTGGTTATAAAACAATTCATGATGTCAAGCTCCTGAGGAATAAAAATTGTCCAGCTGAGAGGAAATTTCCCTAGTTTCTTTCCCTAGTGTGACTAGAGAAACCTTCACCTTCAACAAGTCCTCTGCTCAGAACCTACCCAAGTCTGAGAGAGCAACCAATTCAAATGCCAACGGCTGCAGCTTCCAAACACAACCACTGTTTTCTATTGTGCCTCTTCTTTTCAGTGGCCACTGCACAGGGCACGTGTGGCAGGGATCCCACTGTGAAGCAGCAACAGGTATCTATGAATGCTGTGTGGTGACAGTGGCTCAGAGCCCGCAGACTATAGCTCTGGGTGGTGGACTTCTGCCTTCAGCAACTAGCTGGGCTTCATGAGGATGCCTTCCATGGCTTGCCAGAAGTTGTTCTGTCTTGTCTGGGCCACGTCATGAGCCTCTTTTGTCCTCTGATGGGTGGACTCTCTCGTTCTTTCATGTCAGACAGCAGTACTTCGGTGGAAGAATGGACGGCACTTCACCATCTCTTCTCCGGGAGGGTCCATTACAGAGCACTGCCCAGTCATCCGGGTATTCATCTTTACCTTCCTCACCGAAAGCACTCCCTCCCTGACCCCTAGCGCATGTTCGTGTGTTTGCAGTGGGACGTGGTGGCGCGTACTGTGTAGCTTTACCACAGAGCTGCGAGTAAGGACTGCCGGATTGGGCGCCCCCACAATGCTCCACTAACCCCCAAATGACAGTAGCAGTTTAATAGCCATGCTAGCTGGATCGCGGGAGGCCCCGATCTTCCAAGAAAATGTGGCCCCTCCTTGGTACCTGAAGCTCTGATTTAAATATTATCCCCATCCCAAACACACGTTCACAGCAATATCTAGACCAGTATTTGACCAAACAACTGGGTACCCTACTGTAGCAGAATTGACCCACAAAGTCAGCCCTCATGGGGTCTGCTCCATCATACCCCATGCCCAGCTTGGGACCCATATTTAAGCTTCCTGCTGGTCTGGGTGGAAAATGACAGGAAAAATTAAGGCCTCACAGACTTGTTCAATTATGAGTACCATCAACATTCCTGCTAGTCCAACTGGTACATATTTGCCATCCTGTTTGCCAAGTACATACAGAGATGTGCATTTTTAGCACACACTTCCACTGATTGGCAGATGGTGTATCCATAACATGGCACACAGTGTAGGAAATTATTTGGCTCCCTAGTTCCATATGGTGACATATTCCTTTTGTGATACTAGAATATGAATGTGTTAAATTTTTGTGTGTGTTTCTGGAGGCATCTGTGTTACATCTGGAATTTCAAAAAAATATTAAGGAACCAGATGTATATTCATATGATCATATATGTATATACATATATACTACACATCCCTTTAAAATGGGAACAGCTACACTTTTATCCTTTGCTTTTATTGAAGGATCCTGTGAGTGAATAAAACCATAAGAAAACACATGGAAGAGCAGCCAAATAGGTTATAAATATAATCAACATTGTTTTAACAGCATCACAGAGTAGGGAGGGAGGAAATGGTGTTTTATTGATTATTTAGAATCTATGCCAGGTCTTGTGCAAAGTGTTTTCCATGTGTTATCTCCTCTGGTGTTGTGAAGGAGCATTTCCCTTCACCTGGGCAAAGGCTTAGCAAATGGAGTGTCCAGTCAGCATTTGAATAGAGTCCACCTTAATCCAAATGCATGCATTCTTTCCCCTACCTTTACTCTACAGCCACATCTCTAGTCATGCAGTGAACACTTTCCAGACACTCGGAAGCAAATTATTCATGAGGTTTCATGGTGATGATGGGCGATGTGCAGAGACTGCTTTGAAAGACTTCCAGGCAAAATTGTGCTTTATGACTTAGAACCCAGGAGCACCACTGAACCTGAATTGTGATCAGAAGGGAATTCTTCCTCTATGCTCTCCCTTCCCTGCTTTGGTACAACCCTCTTCCCACCAAGAGCATTTTGGAGGAGACACTTTAAGCCCCACTTCTGATCAGATCCCTTTCATTTAGAAAAATTATTCCAAGTGTCCCATGAAGGATAGGTGGAGGGAACTAAGATGGAAGACTGAACATGTAATATAGGTAGGATGGTTGGAGACAGGAGTGGATTAAAAACCACTTAGACAGCAGAGTTAGTAGGACTTGGGATTGGTCGGGTAGATTGGCAAGTTGAGGGGAGTGAAGTCAAAGGTGGCTCCTGAATTTCTGGTTTTGGTCCTGGGGTAGATAGAGATAAGAGTGCATGGACAGATCATTTGTTCACTTTGAGTCTATTGAGTGGGAGGCAACTGTGGACTTTGTGGATGGAGCTGTCAAGTAGGGACTTGATGTGGGGTCAGGAGGGAGAGCTGACCTAAAGATGGAGCTCTAGGAGCTGCAATAACAGTCACCATGCCTGATTCCTTATAGGTGCTCCATAAACATTTGTGAAATGCATGGGATGTGAGGGAGATTGCAGTCATGCTTGTAGGCTGGACTGGGCTAGGGAGCTGACAGGTTTGCATCTGAAGGCTGTTTTATCTGTTCAGTACTAGGGGCTGTTATCTGCTGAAGGTGGATGGGATGGATGGTGAGTATCTTAGGATTGAGCAGAGAGAATGTCTGAACTGTGTCACTATTTAAAGGAGGTGACAACTAGAGACAAAGAGAACCCTGGGTAGTGCTGAGGATCTTCTTAAGATTGAATGCCTTACATGAATAATAGTACTGGTCTCTTCAATGTTATGAATTTGCCATCAAGTCCTGGAAGACTGTGAGTCCACATGGTGGAAGTCAGATGGATTAGCAGCTGGTTTCCCTGGGTTCTTGCAGTGGAAGCCAGGCAAGGGAGTCAATGTGATTGACAGGGATGGGGTTGATGGGACATACTCTGTGGTGTATCTGGGATTGGACAAGTTAGGTCTTCTTGGGTTGAGATCTCACTAAGGAGGAATAAAATCGAAGTGGGTGAAATCAAGGGACAAGGTGGGGAGGAAGATGGCTTATGGTGTGCATGTAAATGTGAATTTATGTTTTAGCAGTTTTAGGGATGAGATGATCCAAGGTGCAGCCAAAAGAAAGAACTGTCAGGGTGGGGTGGAGAGGAAGGTCACTGGAGGAGGCAGCCCAGGACCTGCAGGTGAGAGGTAGTATTAGTGGTCTCTATAGATGCCATCTTCATGGGGAGATTGGTGATGGGCAGAAGGAAGGACAGTCTAGGAAGCTCCCCATGAAGCAGGCATGAGTGAGCAGAAAGTCATAACAGTGTCGTGCTGATTGAATGGTGGGAAGCTGGGCCTGATTTAGGGATTCCCTGAAGGAGACCTTGAGATGAAGCCCTGGGTGCAAGTGGTTGATTGGGAGACAGCTGAAGGAAGCCTAGAAGGAGGGATCAAGGAGGCGAGAAAGGGGAGGGAGTCAGCAAAGAAGACACTAATGAGAGGTTACTCCGAGGACAACTGAGGTTCAATCCCACAGGAAATCTCCTGGGGAGTCTACTCATGGGCACCCATCCTGCATACGGCCAAGGTGGAAACTGCCTTTATGGAAACGGCCACAGTAGCTGAGGGTATATGGATGAGGCACCACCAAGGTCTTAGACTGTGATATTGTAACAAAATGCTTAGACTGGGTGGCTTATCAGCAACAAAAATGTATTTCTCAAAGTTCTGGAGGCTGGGAAGTACAAGATCAAGATGCTGGCAGATTTGATGTCTGGTTAGACTGTGCTTCCTAGTTCATAGATGGATCCTTCTCAGTGTGTCCTCCCATGGTGGTGAAGGTCTATGGATGAAGGTCTATGGAGTCACCTTTTTTTATTAAAAAATAGCATATTATAATTAGACATAAAAGTGGATTCATTATTATATATTTGTACATGTACATAATATAACAATATAATCTGATCAATTCTGTTTCCTAGTTCCTTCCCTTTTCCTCTCCCTGGTTCCTTTCCTCTACTCTACTTGTCTTCCTTCTATTTTCATGAGATCTCCCTAATCTTTTCCCCCCCTTTTTCTTCTCTAACTTCCACATATTGGAGAAAACATACAACCCTTGGATTTCTGAATTTGGCTTTTTTCACTTAACATAATGCTTTCAAGTTCCATGTTTTTCTGCATATGATATAATTTTATTCTTTATGACTGAATAAAACTCCCTTGTGTATATACACTACTTTTTCTTTATCCATTCACTACTGATGAACACCTAGGCTGGTTCCATAATTTGGCTATTGTGGACTGTGCTGCTGTAAACATGGGTAGCATGTTTATAGTATAAATATAGTATGCTGACTTTAATTCTTTAGGATAAATACTGAGGAGTGGTATAGCTGGGACATATGATGATCTTGTTCCTAATCTCTTGAGAAACTCCATCCTGATTTCCATAGTGTTTGTACTAATTTACAATCCCACCAGCAGTGTAAAAATGTTTTGCTTTTATGAGGTCTCTTTCACAGGGGGACTTTTCCCATTTGTGAGATCTCTCTTTATGTTCTAATCACTTTCCAAAGGCTACCTCCTAATATTGTCACATTGGTGGTTTCAATGTATGAATTGTGGAGGTCAAAAAGATTTAGGCCCTAGTAGCGAAGGTATTTAGCTGGGTGAAATGATTCTTGAAGGAGCAGTTGGTGGTCAAGAGAGTCAGTACCTGGATGTGATGCTGCACATAAACAGGTCACTGCTCTCACCTCCTGGTTCTGGAGCACCAAACCCTTGAGAGGCCTGGAACCAATAAGGGGCTGTGGTTGAAGACTGTTTCTTTAGAAAGTGTCCCTAAGGACTCAGGGCAAGGTTGGAGAGAAGAGAAGCAATATACTAGAATGGGGGGAGAATTTCAGAGTGATGGGAGGGATGCAGATGGTTGAAGAGGTGCCCATCTGGACCACTGAGCAGGACAGGGGTGCCTGGTGGGGTGCATTCTGCTGGTCGTGTGGTTTCTCAGTTTGTCTTCAGAGTCCTTGGGAGTATTGGATGCTGCTCAGAGGACATCATGCTCAGATTGTGTCTGAGTGGCTCCCAGGATAAATCCAGGAATCTCATTGAGTGTTGGAAACAGCAGAGCCCAGGCAGCTGGAGAGGGCTGGTCTCTGGCAGGTCCTGGCTTTGTGGAGAGTAGTGAGAATCCCTGGGATGAGGCTCTGGTTTAAGGTCATGGACCATCATGCCCCAGGGGAATGGTCAGAGCCTGGTCTCCACATTCTGAGACTTTTTCCAGATTCCTGCCAGAGAGTGTAGCCTCAGATGCACTACCTTTCTCCCAAGCTAGACTAGGGTGGATGAGGAGGAATTTTTCACTTGTTTGTTTTTTGGGGCATAATCCCTTCTTGAAATAGGACACTGTATCTAACCTAGTATAAAACCTATAAAACCATATTTGTTTATTTATTTTCCCATATTTTATTGGTGCATTATAATTATACATGATAGTGTGATTTATTGTTACATATTCATGCATATACAGAATATAATACTTTAATTTGGTGACTATCATTTCCCAGTGTGTCCCCCTCCTTTCCTTATTTTCTCCCCTGTCCCCTTCCTCTACTGCTCTCCCTTATATTTTCAGGAGACACCGCCCTCAACACACATTTCTTTTCCCTTTTCCTCTCTACCTTCCATATATGAGAGAAAACATGATCTTTGACTTTCTGAATTTGTCTTATTTCACTTAACATAATGCTCAAAAGTTCCATCCATTTTCCTGCAAATGACATAATTTTATTCCTTATGGCAGAATAAAACTCCATTGAGTAGATATACCACATTTTCTTTATTCATTCATCTGTCGATGAACACCTAGGCTAGTTGTATAATTAGGCTATTGTGAATTGTGCTGCTATAAACATGGGCAGCATATATTGCTATAGTGTGCTGATTTTAATTCTTTAGGGTAAATACCAAGGAATGGTATAGTGGATAATACAGTTCCATTCCAAGCCTTTTGAGGAAACTCCATACTGATTTTCATATCCCCCCCATATCCTAAAACAAGGTTTAGGCAGACCTGCTGGGAGAAAGTGTTCTGAATATTAGACTCATCATCTACCATCACCTCCCCAAAGGGTCAAATGGAACCCAGTTTGAAAACCACCACTCTGGTATACTTATCTACCCATAATAAGACCACCATTAGAAAGTCACATATTGAGACAGTCATGTTTTGACCACCAGAAAACTGTGTGTACTGGGTTGCATTTTGACTTGGGTTCATTGAGGACAGAATGTGCTGTTGTGCTCTGGGCTCCTGGGTGTGGTATTCTGAGACCCTTTTATAGGACACTACCAGAGCAACTCCTTATTGAAGTCCCTGCCCAACCTTCCCACACACCAAAAGACTTTCTTTTGAGTTTCTTGATTGCTGGAATTTTTTATTTCTGCTTTCTTTTTCTAAATTAAGTGTGTGTATGTGTGTGTGTGTGTGTGTACGTGTGTACCAGGTATCTTGGAACAGCATTTTTCTGCCTATAAAGTTTAGTTCCAGATTTATGGTCCACCAACTTTAACCATTGTGCAGGAATATAAGGTAATGATATCACCCAGGACTTCATTGAACTATCTTATCTTTATTTTCCCATTACTCTGCTTTCTTTATTTAATAATTTTATTGACTGATTTATGTAAATCGCACCATATCATGCTTAGAAAAATGAAAGGCTCTCTTTGGGATTGGGGTGAACTTTGACAATTTGAAGTTGTTTAGGCTTGGCTTCCTAAGATCTGCACTCTGAGACCAGGATGTGGATGTCTTGATTCACCCTGGCAGTGGCAGGGGAGTGGCACAATGAGACGGGTAAAGGAGGAAGCCAAGGAGGTCGAGACAGGGAATAGCTTATCACTCTGGGTATTGGGGGCTCAGTCCTGCTGGGGACCTCTGGGAGAGCGGGTAGAACATTTCTCAGAGTTGTTTCACAAAGGAGCAACAAATTTGGAGTATTTATCCACCAAGTCCTTTTGCTCATTGATAGACGCCTGCTCCTGGGGATGTTAATTGCCCAGCACTTCTAGCCTGTCCTGCATGTGGGCCACACATGCTGCTGTGGCCAAGGAAAGCCTTAAGGCCAATAGTTCCATGTGTTTGTAATAGGAACCAGCAGCCCATAGGAAGGTGAGAGCCAAGGGCGTTCGAACTGAGCACCAACGGTGTTGACTGTGAGGATTTTCTGGAAGAGTAGAGAAAAAGATGCCCTTATTTCCACAGTGTCCTTTGCTCATTACTTCTTTGAACAACCTAACAGGGTGTTTTGGATGTGGATTAAAAGAACTTGAGGCATTTAGGCAAGAACTCTGCTCTTCTCTGCTTTACATAACATTTGCTCACCAAACTCCACTGGTCAGATTTGCTCTGAGTGCCTGGTCAGCAGGAGGTCCTGTCAGCTCCTTAGTCTAGAACTTCACGAACAAGGAAGTTTAAACACATGCTCTGTTGTGTCTGGCTTCTTTTGTTCTGGCTAATGGTTTTGGGATCCATCCGCGTTGTTAAGCATACCACTCACTCGCTCATTCTATTTTTTAATTGTTGGGTAGGATCCTATTGCAAAAATATGTCACAGTTTGTTTATCCCTTCTTTTTAGAGGTATTTGGGTGGTTCCCTGAATTTGGCAATGGAAGGCATAGAAATTTATAAAGCATGTCATAAAACGAGCCTTAATTCATTCCCCAACTTCCCTTGTCTCCTGCTTCCAATCCGTGGTCAAGTCTTGTCATTCTTCTGTAGTTTTGCTATCAAGTTTGCCTCCAGCAAACTCCAGCTTTCTAGGCCAGATCATCTCTTGACCAGTCCACTGCCTCCTCATGGGGGTCCCTGAGACTTCCTGCACCTTTTAATCTATTATCTACTTGGTTGCCAGAGTGAGCTTTGAAAGCACAAATGAGAATGCCACTGTTTTAAGGCCTACCAATGGCTGCTCATTCCCACCAAGTAAAACCCAAATATCTCACCTTTTATAAAAAAATTGTTTTTGACCAAGACATAATATTTGTACATATTTATGAAGCACATGTTTGCTTTATGTATGTATTGGGTATTGATCGACCCAGATAATTAGCATATCTATCACCTGAAAATTTTACCACTTCTTTATGGTAAATATGTTCAAGATCTTCTCTTCTGACTGTTTTGACACATCTAATGCATTATTCATAAGATAATTATATTCACCCTGCTGTGCCATGGAACACCAAAACTTATCTTCCGATGAAACCATGTACCCACTAAGCAAGACTTCCCCACCTTCTCTTCTTTCCTACTCTCTCCAGCCCCTTGGTCACCACTATCCTATTCTTAACTTTTGTGAAATCAAACTGTAAATATGCTACTTAGAGTGAGATCATGTAGCATTTATCTTTCTGTGCCTGACTTGTTTCACTTAACATAATGATCTCTGGGTCCATCTATGGTGTTGCAAAATGACTGAACTGAATATTTTTTAAATCACCTCTGAGATTCCACTATTCCCTGCCTACCCCTCCAGCCTCACCTCATTTTCTCTCCTGCTTTCTGCACTGCTTTTCAGTTCCAGCAGTCTTCTTTGGGTTATTCATGCACACCCAGCTCTTCACTAACATATGTGCTGTTCCCCATCTTCAATGCTGTTCCTTCCATGTGATGGTTGGCTGGCTCTTCCTCATTCTTCATGTCTGTTTAAAGACATGTCCTTGGAGTGACCTTCACTAAACACCCCTTTCAAAGTGACCCTCTTCTCCATTTGATCTTTATCATTATATTCTCATGGGTCTGCCAGAGCTTGGCAGAATTTGAAGTTAAATATTTGTCTACTGCTGTGTTCTTTGTCGTCCTCCTAAGCCCATCTACTCCATGGACAGGAGACAGGCCTGTCTTGCTTACTCGTGATATCCAGTGTCTCAGATTCAGTACGTAAGCATTGAACTTTATGTAAAGCATTATCATATGAAATACTGTTTTACTAAAATTCTCTTCAAAACAGGGACTGGAGTGACCCATGAATGCAGCAGTTCCTTCCTCTTGTCCAGCCATGGGTGTTCTGTTGCAAAATCCATAAGTAAAATCCAGTACAGCAAAAGATACTGATAAAGCATTTTGGACTTGGAAAGGGACCTATAGAAGGATAATTGAGTGAGAGATTAATTTGTGTTTTTATTTTTCCTCTTCCACAAATGAAACCAGATATTTTTTCTCACCCCATGGGCACAAAATACATATTTTTTGCACATCCAGGTTTATGGATAAAGATTCATACCCACCATCCATACTTCATCCTGATAGGTAGATAAGTTAAATCAAATGCAATTTCTGCTTGCTAAACACCATTGTCAAATCTTGAAACAGCTCATGGGATTTATGAGTATTGTTTTAATTTATTCTGTGCTATTTTAACCACTACAAAGATAACAGTGTTCTGCATTCATTTATGAAAATAAGTTTGCCTCAGCATATTTTTAAAGTTTTAATTTCTCTTAGTTATACCACAAAGCCAGCCACTGTTATTTAATTCATTTTGTATTTGTTGCTGAGCATAAGCAATGTTTTGAGAGTCACCACTGAACTCATTAATAGATGGCCAGCAATGTGCAGGTAGGGTAGCAAATGATAAGTCATTATTCAATGTCTGCAGGGAGGAAATTATTCCTAGGGATGGAAAGTAGGATTTTTTTTTGGGGGGGAAACAATGTTAAACCTTCAGTTAACAGGAAATCATTTCATAAATTTATAATTCATGTATGACATAATTTACATGATTTGTAAATTACTAAATGGTTCCCCAGTGTACATTTATTTATGCATACATGTATAGTATAATCTTATATAATTCCTTAACATTTAACAATTGTACCTTAGTCTGGAAAGGCTGAGGCTCCATTTCCATCGAAATACAAATAATGCACTATCAGGATTTCTGCCAATGTTAACTATAGAAGAATGCATTCAACCCTATTGCCCTCACTCTGCAGTGACCCAGGTTGTACTAGTGACTCATCTGGGTTTCAAACCCTGTCTCTTAATCCAATCGAGTGGTTCCACAAAATCGAGTTAAGAATGAAAGAAAAAACACTGGAAGGAAAGAGGGAAGATGGAGAAGGAAAAGAGAGAAGTTGTTGAGAGGACACAAATTTGTCAGAACAAACTAAAGGGTCTCTGTCTTTCACACCTGTCTCTGCTTATAGATCTCACATTCGGAACCATATTGATCTTCATAATATTAGAAAACTATTAATAAAGCATGACTTTAGCTCTTATATTTTCACACAGTGTTTTAGAAAATTAGAAACTAGAAAAACATAGATTTCTTCATAAAAAGATGGAAAATTTGAAGAAAATTTTAGAGACTTTAAATAATTCATCTGTTAATAACGTTAACATCATCTACTTGTTAGTCTGAAGAGCTGTTTCCATAAAAATCTTATCCACCAAACTTATTTTTAACTCAGTTTTAAAAAAAATTAAATATATTTAAATATATATGAATCAAGAATAATGTCAGTTACAGAAATTTTGAAAAATGCAAAAAATACAAAGAAAGTTATTATCTTCCACAATCTATCTCATTATTCAGAGAAAAGTCAAATTATCTTCTTTTTCTGAAAACATCCTTTATTTTGTCTGTATAATGTTTAATGGAAAGTTTATTTAAAAATACTTTATGCAGTGCTGGGGATCAAACCTAGGGTCTTGTGCATGATAAGTAAGTGCTCTGCCACTTAGCTACCCCCAGCCCTAAAAATATTTTTTAAATGGAATCTTAAAAAGATAAACAGAATTGTACAATACTACTGAGTAAAACTACATGTACCCATAACTCAGCTTTAAAAATTACCACCATTTTTCAAAGATCTTTCTTTCCCCCTTGATATTTTATTTTTGTTGATTTACTTTCAAATAGCAATTCCCAGACGTAATATAATTTCACTTGTACATACTTTAGATGCAGTTTTAGCTGGTAAACCCTCTTTAAAACTTTAATTATGATGTCATTAAATCTAAAATGTTACTAAATATATATATCCAGTCATTTTCAAATTTACTGAATTTCTACTGAGTTGGCTTGTTTGAATCACACATTACATTATGTCTGGCTATATCTCTTAAGTATCTTTCATTCTTTAACATTTTCTTCTCCTCTTTTTCTCTTTCTTTTCTTTCCTATTGATTTGTTGAATACATGGGATTATTTACTCTGGAGAATGTCTTTCCTCCTGGATTTGGCTGATTGTTTCCTCTTGTGAGGAAACAATTAATAGTTTAATTCATGTCTTCATGAATTAATAGTTTAATAAATTAATAGTTTAATAGTTTAAATTAAACTATTTATATATTTATACTATTTATATATCTATACTATTTATATATATTTATACTATTTATATTTATATTTGTAATATATATATTTATACTATTTATAATTTATGCTATTATAAATTAATAGTTTAATTCATGTCTTCATCTCTATTATTTCCTGTAAACTGAGGATTGATTAAAGGTTGTGTGTTTTCCTCACAAGGATATTTTTATTATAATCATTAATTCATATTAACTACAGAAAACAATGGGTTTCATTGTGAAATGTCCATATGTGCATATAAAAGTGCTTTGATCGTATCCACCCTATTACCCTTTCTCAGCTGCTCTCTACCTCTCCCTCATTTTCTTCTCCTTCCTTTCTTGTTGGTCCCCCTAATGTTTCCATGTATTTTCCCCCTCTAGATTGCACAAGTGAGAGAAAACTTGCAATTTGTCTTTCTGAGTCTCATTGAATTCACTTAACATAATAATCTCCAGTTCTATCCATTTTCCTGAAAATAGCATGATTTCATTCTTTATGGTTGAATAATACTCCATTGTGTATGCCACATTTTCTTTGTCTGTTCATGGGCTTCTAAGCTGATTCCATAACTTGGCTATTGTGAATAGTGCCATGAAAAACACGGGTTATACAGGTATCTTTAGAGTGTGCTGATTTTGATTTCTTCAGGTATGTCCCCAGGAGTGGCATAACTGGACCATATATTAGCTCTAGTTTTAGTTTTTTGAGGAGCCTCCATGCTATTTTCCAGAGTGGCTGAACTAATTTACCAACAGTGTGTAAGTGTTATAAGGATAGTTCTTATATAGGACCCTACCTTTAATGTTTCTTCAGCAGGTGTCAACGTGATATATTAGTATAAGGTTTCTTATTAAGATGTCACCAAATGACATCTACTGATAATTGTTGCTTAAGTCTAGTAGCATGCTGGAGTGAACTCAGATCTCTTTGTACCAGCTTGTACAGGAGCTGGCACAGTTGACAAAAACTGATTGGTATGTCTCTTCTCAACTCTGGGTTTAATGACATCGGGTTGGTAGTTTGAAATCAACCATAGCATAGGACTTAGACCACAGAAATTGGTCAGTGTCACAAATCAGTCTTTTTCGTCTTCATTAAACATTTACAAACACAACACTGCTCAGATCCATCATTTTGGTAAGGGCTACAAAACTTTGATTTTAAGAAAAAATTGTCTATATATATAAGCTAGAATTTTTCTAAGAGGAATTTTCTTTCATTAACTATGTGTTTACCTTGAAATACAGGAAAGATAACTTAATTCTCATTTCTTGCTGTTTATCAAATTTCAGAGTAATGAGCTGTTGCCATAGCAATTACCAAGTAGGAACTAAAGAGGTTTTTATTTGTATGTTTTTGTTTTCAATATTATACATTCATTGATTTTCATATATGTGATGTGATTCAATTTTGTATATTTTGGTGTCCATTGTAGTTCTGTAGTAAGCCAGTTGTAGACCAGTTATTATCTCTTCAAGTTGGTTCCTAGGTTCTCTGGACTTAGCTAATCAAGAACACACATTCAGTCAGGTGTGGTGGCTCACCTGTAATCCCAGCTGCTCAGAAGGCTGAGGCAGAAAGATTGTGAGTTCAAAACCAGCCTCAACAACTTTGTGAGACCCTAAGCAACTCGGTGAGACCCTGTCTGTCTGTCTATAAATAAAATACAAACAAGGGCTAAGGATGTGACTCAGTGGCTAAGAACCCCTGGGTTCAATATGCAGTACCAAAAACAACAACAAAAACAAACCACATACACATTCAGGTGTATCCTCAAGTGCATCAGTATCAGGGATATTTTCATAACTAATTTCTTTTTGATAGATTCACTACATTAACTGACTCCTCCTGAGAAAAGCATATTGACAATTGTTGAAGGCTTGGCAAATGTACATGCCCAACATATCACTTTCTTTGACTAGTGTTTCTCAAAAAACTTTGTGGGATGATGGAAATGTTCTGTATTTTTACTATCTGATATTGAAGACACTAGTCTCATGTGATTATTTAATGCTTGAGCTGCATCTAGGGAGACTGAAGAATTGAATATTACCTTTTATTTACTTTTGACTTGTATAAGTATGAACAACCCCATGTGCTAGTGGGTGCAATATTGGATAGCACAGTTCCAAAATATCCACACACTTCTGTGACCTTCTGTGCTCTTACCAGGACTCATTGGGTTTATCTCCAGATCTCCTTAGACCTGTACTGTGTTGTATTCGTACACTTTGATTAAGTCAGTGAAGTCAAAGTATGGAAACTAATGAAACACAAGTGTGAAAATAAAAGAAAATCAATGTTTTGACTCTTTTGAAATAATTATGGAGTCAATTCACCAGAGATTTTGGATGTATGTAAGATAAAACTACAAGTTTGGGAAGATTATATTTGGGGAAATTATAAAATTTATCATTTTTTTTCTGTACTCTGATTATAAATGTGTTCAATTTCTCATTAAACTTAAAAATAAAAACAAGATTTAGATTTTTGGACTTATACATTGTGAGTGTGGTTTATGGAAGAATGAAAATGAATAACTTCGATCAGCTGATCCATTCTCAAGGATAGGCCTTGATACTTTTATTAAAAAATGAAAAATGTATATGTGTATAATTTAAAAATGGTGACATGCTTTAAACTACATTTTTCAAGGAACTATTAATTCTAATAGCAGAAGGGACTCCCACATACTTTCTTATATGTGTTCTGCTTAGAAGATATTTTCTCTCATTATATTTTCTAACCATTATTGCTCATGTTGGCTCATGTCTTTGGCAGTAAGCATGGAATGAATGCTGTAAAAGACATTTAGAGTCCAACTCTTTAACCCCTAATGTGTTTCATTCCATAGAACCAGACAATCCAAATCCCAAAACTGAGAACTCATGGAAACAAAACCACTGATTTTGAAGCATTTGAAGAATATGGACAGTGACAGAAAGGAGGGAAGAGTATATATGAGCCAAAGGTTGAGTTGTGGTCCTTGGCCACTTATCAGGGCTTTGGCAATTTCAAGGAGTCACCAAGGGGCTATTACAAGCAAGTCACTTAAGTTGGCCTCACTTCCTTTTGTAAATGATCAGAAGGATGCAGTAATATTTGAGAAATAGCACTTTTTGTACTTCTCTTATTATTTAATTACTACACACCAGGCTCTGCTTGAAGTACTTCATGTGGATTTTCTCATTTAAACCTCATGAAATCCTTGTGGAATGGCTACTATTTTTATTCTTACTTTTGTGATGACTAAACCGAGGTACAGGGAGGTTAAACATGTGGCCTAGATCTCTCCGCTAGTCAGAGTGAAGCCAGGACTTGAACCTACATTTTTACAGTAGATTCAGAAGGAATCTGAAAATGTTTCAAGACTTTTTTGTAATAAAATATCGAGAATGTTCTTGACAGCATGGCCATGTAATTCTATAGATAAAATCCTGGGTGAATGAACAAATTTTGAAACAGCTGATTCCCCAAAATATTTCTTAATTCCAGGCTTAACTCACACTGAGATAAAACCTCTATTGAAATGACACAAGGACAAACTGGATCCTGTCTTGTTAAACACCCCTTTTTTCTTTATTAATATTGCTTTTCATGCTAGTAAACAGAAAATATTTTCATTCTAGAACTCTTACTCAGTAAAAAATTAATAGAGAAAATCTCAAAGTGTCTTTTCACTTCTCTTTACATTCCATTTATTTGTATCTTCTTCCAAAAGCAGAAAGAATCAAACCATATATATTGTTCAGTGGCCTCCTTTATTATACAACATTGTGTCTGTATAAAAGACACATTGTATATGCCTGGGGATGTAGCACAGCTGTAGAGTGCTTGCCTAGCATGCAGAGGACTCGGTTCCATCCCTGATACTGATAAACAACAATAATGACAAAAACAGTGTGTCCTGGATCCTCTTATTCCAAGTCTTGAGTCTTAGAATTCTTTGTATGACAATTAATATGGATCTATGTCACTCTTCTTAAGCACTTCTATGTATCCAAATCCTTAATGAAGTACAGAATTATCATGGTGGAAAGTATACACTGAAGCCTGACTTTGAGCCCCCATTTTTCCATGGACTAGTCGTGTGATCTTGGGCACAAATAACTTAATCACCCATTGCCTTAGATGCCTCACTGAAATGGGGATAATAATAACTCCTATCTCAGATAAAGTAATGTAAGTAAAGCCCTAGAACAATGCCTGGCATAGAGTAAGTTCCATCAACATATGAATACATATTTTATGAATACAGGAAATAAAGATTTAAAAACTTCTGTAAATTATTTCCCATGACATGCTAGTTTGAATAATGCTGCAATGGACATCTTTGGATTTTTAATTTTGGATATGTGTAAGAAGTTTTCTGGAACAAAAGCTATAACCTTTGGTAGCTGTAACTAAATTGCCTTCCAAAAGTTTTACCTATTTACAATTCTACCAATATTAAATGGAAGTATATATTATCATCTGAATCTGCTTTGCTATTATATATGTATCTATGTCCTACTGGTGGACAGAAAATGTTATCTCACCATCTCTTGGATTGGATAGGTTAACATGTCTACCACTGAGGTGATTGAAGACATGTGACTTTGATTCAGTTTTTCAGTAGAATCTGGGAAGCTCAACCAAACCTCAACATATTGGCAGATACAGAATGTGCCAAAATGGCACTTACCAGGGATCAGCACAAAGTCACATAAGTAGGTTCCAATGTTCAATAGGACACAATCGAGAAGGGTCTATGGTTTAACAGCAGCAAGCATGGTCTTTAGGTACAGAGAAGTTGGGATTAGTTTCCTAAATTAGCTCATATGAGGGTGTACTATCTGTCTTCACTTAACTAGGTGGTTGATAAAGAAAATAAGTTTAGGGTTTTTCAAGATGGCGAACTAGAGGGTGGCTGCATTTCATGTTGCTCCAGGACTCAGGATTCAAAAAAGGAGATAGTGAGTGACTTGGGACCAACTCAAAGCCGCCGGGTGAGTCTCTCCCATTGGGGAGGCGTCCCAGATGGGGCAGTAGTCCCGGAACGCAGGGAACTTTGTGAAGTAGAGTTGCCTGGCGAGACACCCCTCCCCCTGCTGGAGCGGTAAACACGGACCCCTGGGAACTTTGCAGAGGAAGCTGCTCAGCACAGCGCTTGGTTTCAGAGTAAACTGCTGGGCTTTGGCGGCTACCCAGAGGACGGCCTGCATAGGCAGGCGATTAGGTGCAGAACAGGGTCCCAGGTCCTAGGTGGCTTTTCGGTGGAAGAACTGCAGAGACAAGCTGAGGGGCGGAGCGAAGGTTCCAGGACTGCGGGCAGATTCTCTGAGGAGAGGCAGCCTAAGGAGACTCGTCTGCAAAGGGTGAGGCTCCCAGGCCCAGGAGGTAGGTCCGGGCCCCTGGGAACGTTGCCTGGGAAGGCTGCCCTGCCCAGGCGGCAAGATACCCTTCTCCCCGCTGGAGCAGTGAACACGGACAGCGGGGAACTTTGCAGAGGAGGCCGCGCAGCACAACACTTGGTTTCGGAGCAACCTGCCGGGCTCTGGCAGCTGCCAGGGGAAGAGCTGGGCGGCGAGCTGTTTGGACTCAGCAACCTCCTGAACAACGGGGGGGGGGGGGGGCTGTCCTGAGGAGGTGGAGGTGCGCAGTGAGTTGCTTGGTTTCCAAGCACCCACACAGAACACCGGGTGGCTGCCTGGAGGAAGAGGCGAGCGGCGGGTCACTGGGGCTTGGAGCATATGTACGAGGCTCCAGGTGGCTGCTCAGAGGAGGGGTCGCATAGCCAGGCGATTAGGTGCAAAGCACGGTCCGGGGACCTAGGCACCTATTGGTGAAAGAGCTACACAGAGGCAAGCTGAGGGGCGGAGCGAAGGTTCCAGGACTGCGGGCAGCTTCTCTGAGGAGGGGCAACCTAAGGAGACTTGTCTGCGAAGGGTGAGGCTCCCAGGCCCAGGAGGTAGGTCCGGGCCCCTGGGAACGTTGCCTGGGAAGGCTGCCCTGCCCAGGCGGTAGTTGTGGACTGAGGGGAACCTCTAGGAGGGGAACTGACCAGCAAGACCTCCCCATCGGGTGAGTCTTCCCCGCCGGGTGAGGTTTTCCCACAAGGACGGTAAAACCAGAGACGACACAGGCCCAAACAGGCCTTGCCTCAGCCCGCAGCCTAGTTCCCCATTGGATGACCATTGGTCAACAAGTGGAGGCACCTCTGCCCACTATCAGGGAATATACCCCACCTGAAGACCACCACCACTAGAGAGGCAGCTTCCTTGGGGAGCACCGCATTATCAACTTCCTCCAAGACTTCAAGCTACTGAAGGATAAGAGGGAATACACTAGCAATCTCCAGGGACATTATAAGTCAATAGAGGAAATCTACAACATCTCAGCAGTCCACTGATATCTGAACGACATGAGAAAACAAGGGAAGAAAATGCCTCAAACAAATCTGGATGTTACATCAATAAAATCCAATGACAGCATGGCAGAAGAAATGTCAGAAAGGGAATTCAGAATGTACATAATTAACATGATAAGGGAAGCAAACGATGAAATGAAAGAGCAAATGCAGGCATTGAATGAATGCACCAATCGACAGTTAAAAGAGCAAATACAGGAAGCAAAAGATCATTTCAATAAAGAGTTAGAGATATTGGAAAAAAAACCAAACAGAAATCCTTGAAATGAAGGAAACAATAAACCAAATTAAGAACTCCATAGAAAGCACAACCAAGAGGATAGAACACCTGGAAGACAGAACCTCAGATATTGAAGACAAAATATTTAACCTCGAAAACAAGTTGAACAAACAGAGAAGATGGTAAGAAATCATGAACAGAATCTGCAAGAACTATGGGATATCATGAAAAGGCCAAATTTAAGAATTATTGGGATTGAGGAAGGCTTAGAGAAACAAACCAAAGGAATGAACAATCTATTCAATGAAATAATATCAGAAAATTTCCCAAATCTGAAGAATGAAATGGAAAATCAAGTTCAAGAGGCTTATAGGACTCCAAATATACAAAATTACAACAGACTCACACCAAGGCACATTATAATGAAAATACCTAACATACAAAATAAAGACAGAATTTTAAAGGCTGTGAGAGAAAAGAACCAAATTACATTCAGGGGGAAATCAATACGGATATCAGCAGATTTTTCAATCCAGACCTTAAAAGCAAGAAGGGCCTGGAATAACATTTTTCAAGCCCTAAAAGAAAATGGATGCCAACCAAGAATCTTATACCCAGCAAAACTTACCTTCAGATTTGATGATGAAATAAAATCCTTCTATGATAAACAAAAGCTAAAAGAATTTACAAAAAGAAAGCCAGCATTACAGAACATTCTCAGCAAAATATTCCATGAAGAAGAGATAAAAAACAAAGAAGCATATCAGCAAAGGGAGGAGCTATCCTAAAGGAACTCTCAAATAAAGAGGAACCAAGTCGTGTCAAAAATAAACAAATAAATGAATAAAATGAGTCAAATGACCGGGAATACAAATCATATCTCAATAATAACCCTGAATATTAATGGCCTAAATTCATCAATCAAAAGACATAGACTGGCAGATTGGATTAAAAAGAAAAATCCAAAAATATGTTGCCTGCAAGAGACTCATCTCATAGAAAGAGATACCCATAGACTAAAGGCGAAAGGATGGGAAAAAACACACCATGCACATGAACCCAGCAAAAAAGCTGGGGTATCCATCCTCATTTCAGATAATGTGGACTTCAAGCCAAAGTTAGTCAGAAGGGATAAAGAAGGACATTTCATACTGCTTAAGGGAACCATAAATCAGCAAGACATAACAATCATAAATATCTATGCCCCAAACAGTGACTCACCCATGTATGTCAAACAAATCCTTCTCAATCTCAGAAACCAAATAGACCATAATACAATAATACTAGGTGATTTTAACACGCCTCTCTCACCACTGGACAGATCTTCCAAACAAAAATTGAACAAAGAAACCATAGAACTCAATAACACAATCAATAATTTAGACTTAACAGACATTTATAGAATATACCATCCAACCAAGAGTGAATACACTTTCTTCTCAGCAGTACATGGATCCTTCTCTAAAATAGACCATATATTATGCCACAAAGCTACTGTTAGCAAATACAAGAAGATACAGACACTTCCTTGTATTCTATCAGATCATAATGGATTGTAGCTAGAAATAAATGAAAGAGTAAAAAACAGAAATTATTCCAAAACCTGGATATTAAACAATATGCTATTATATGATGAATGGATAACAGAAGATATTAGGAAGGAAATTAAAAAAATTCTTAGAGGTAAAAGAGAACAAAGAAACATCATATCAAAATCTCTGGGACACTATGAAAGCAGTACTTAGAGGAAAATTAATTCATGGAGCGCATTCAATAAAAGAAGTAAAACTCAACAAATAAAGTACCTAACACTACAGTTCAAAGCCCTAGAAAAAGAAGAACAGACCAACACCAAAAGTAGTAGAAGAGAGGAAATAGTTAAACTCAGAGTTGAAATCAACGAAATTGAAACAAAAGAAACAATACAAAAAATTGACAAAATAGAGCAAGAAGTTCTGGTGTGCTATTGCACAATAGAGTGACTATAGATGACAATCATCATCTGTATATTTCAAATAATTAGAAGAAATCATAATGAAAGCTTTTGCCATGAAGAATTATAAATGACTCCCCAAGCAGCCTGGACCGCTGCGGTGGGAGGCGCCTTTCAAGGCTAGCTTCTCAGAGCAGACCGCCCAGTGAGAGCCTTTCTACATAGAGCCAGTCACAAGTCCCCGAGACAACTGAGAGCTTCGATCTGCAAGCAGCCTCTGGGATCAGGGCAGGGCAGACAGAGACTTCTTCAGGCAGCTCTGCCCACTCCGGCTGCAGGCTCTTTCCACGGGGCGATCTAAGATGGTGGACTAGAGGGTGACTGCATCCCCAGTCGCTGCAGAACCCAGGAGTTAAGAAGGGGAGGCATTGAGAGACTCGGATTAAAATAGAGCCACGGGTGAGTCTGCCCACTGGGTAAAGCTTGGCACGGGTGGCAGGCCCAGATAGAGGTGGCTTATCGGAGCAGGGCAGGGCAGCTAGAGTCTCCCACAGGCAGCACTGCGCACTCCGGTGGTGGGCCCCTCCCACACAGCCAGCTTCTCCAGGTTCTTGGATCAGGCCCCCTAGTGAGAGCCTTTCTGATCAGGACAAGCTCCAAGTCCCGGAGCCAGTGCGGCCTGCTCCGGCCCACAAGCGGCTTCAGGGACCAGGACAGGGCAGCCAGCGACCTCCCCAAGCAACCTGGACCCCTGCGGTGGGAGGCGCCTTTCAAGGCTAGCTTCTCGGAGCAGATCGCCCAGTGAGAGCCTTTCTACATAGAGCCAGTCACAAGTCCCCGAGCCAACAGAGAGCTTCAATCTGCAAACAGGATGTGGGATCAGGGCAGGGCAGACAGAGACTTCTCCAGGTGGCTCTGCCCACTCCGCCCGCAGGCTCCTTCCATGGGGCAATCCAAGATGGTGGCCTAGAGGGTGACTGCATCTCCAGTCGCCCCAAAACCCAGGACTCAAGAAGGGGAGACATTGAGAGACTTGGACAAAAATAGAGTCACGGGGTGAGTCTCCCCCACTGGGCAAAACGTGGCCTGGGCAGCAGGCACAGATAGGGGTGGCTTATCAGAGCAGGGCAGGGCAGCTAGAGTCTTCCCCAGGTAGCCTTCCACACTCCGGCGGTGGGCTCCTCCCACATGGCCAGCTGCACGGTGCAGGCCCCCAGTGAGAGCCTTTCCGCACAGAGCCAGCTCCAAGCCCTGGAACCAGTAGGGAGCTAGGGGCAGCTTTCTTTAGAAGCACTGCATTGTCAAGTTCCTCCAGGACTTCAGGCTACTGAAGGCTAGGAGGTGATACACTGGAAATCTACCGGGACACTATAAGCCAATAGAGGAAATCTGCAATATCTCAGGGTCCCACTGACAGCTGACCAACATGAGAAAACAAGGGAAGAAAATGTCCCAAACAAAGCTTGATACTACGTCAATAAAACCCAATGACAGCACAGCAGAGGAAATGTCAGAAAGGGAGTTCAGAATGTACATAATTAAAACAATCAGGGAAGCAAATGAGGAGATGAAAGAGCAAATGCAGACATTGAAGGAAGAGATGAAAGAGCAAATGCAGGCATTAAATGATCACACCAATCAACAGGTAAAAGACCAAATATGGGAAGCAAGAGATCATTTCAATAAAGAGTTAGAGATACTGAAAAAAAAAACAAACTGAAATCCTTGAAATGAAGGAAACAATAAACCAAGTTAAAAACTCCATAGAAAGCATAACCAATAGGATAGAACACCTGGAAGATAGAACCTCAGACATTGAAGACAAATTATATAATCTTGAAAACAAAATTGGCCAAACAGAGAAGATGGTAAGAAATCATGAACAGAATCTATAAGAATTATGGGATATCATGAAAAGGCCAAATTTGAGAATTATTGGAATTGAGGAAGGTTTAGAGAGACAAACCAAAGGAATGAACAATCTATTCAATGAAATAATATCAGAAAATTTCCCAAATCTAAAGAATGAAATGGAAAACCAAGTACAAGAGGCTTATAGAACTCCAAATACACAAAATTACAACAGATCCACACCAAGGCACATTATAATGAAAATACCTAACATACAAAATAAAGACAGAATTTTAAAGGCCGCGAGAGAAAAGAATCAAATTACATTCAGAGGGAAACCAATAAGAATATCAGAAGATTTTTCAATCCAGACCCTAAAAACTAGAAGGGACCGGAACAACATTTACCAAGCCCTGAAAGAAAATGGATGCCAACCAAGAATCTTATACCTAGCAAAACTTACCTTCAAATTGGACGATGAAATAAGATCCTTCCATGATAAACAAAAGCTAAAGGAATTTACAAAAAGAAAGTGCCATTACAGAACATTCTCAGCAAAATATTCCATGAGGAAGAGATGAAAAACAACAATGCAAATCAGCAACAGGAGTCACTGGCCTAAAGGAATAGCCAAATAAAGGAGAAACCAAATCATGTCAAAAAACAAATATGAATCAAATGACTGGGAATACAAATCATATCACAATAATAACCCTGAATGTTAATGGCCTGAACTCATCAATCAAAAGACATAGACTGGCAGATTGGATTAAAAAGAAAAATCCAACAATATGCTGCCTGCAAGAGACTCATCTCATAGAAAGAGATACCCATAGACTAAAGGTGAAAGGATGGGGAAAAGCATACCATGCACACGGACACAGCAAAAAAGCTGGAGTATCCATCCTCATTTCAGGTAATGTGGACTTCAAGCCAAAACTAGTGAGAAGGGATAAAGAAGGACATTACATGCTGCTTAAGGGAAGGATAAATCAGCAAGACATAACAATCATAAATATCTATGCCCCGAACATTGGCTCATCCACGTACGTCAAACAAATCCTTCTCAATTCCAGAAATCAAATAGACCACAACACAATAATACTAGGCAATTTTAACACACCTCTGTCACCACTGGATAGATCGTCCAAATAAAAATTGAATAAAGAAACCATAGATCTCAATAACACAATCAACAATTTAGACTTAACCAACATATATAGAATATACCATCCAACAAAGAATGAATACACTTTCTTCTCAGCAGCACATGGATCCTTCTCTAAAAAAGACCATATTTTATGCCACAAAGCTACTGTTAGCAAATACAAGAAGATAGAGATACTACCTTGTACTCTATCAGATCATAATGGATTGAAATTAGAAATAAATGACAGAATAAAAAACAGAAACTTCTCCAATACCTGGAGATTAAATAATACACTATTATATGATGAATGGATAACAGAAGACATCAGGAGGGAAATAAAAAAATTCTTAGAAGTAAACGAGAACAAAGACACATCATATCAAAATCTCTGGGACACTATGAAAGCAGTACTTAGAGGAAGATTTATTTCATGGGGCGCATTCAAAAAAAGAAGTAGAAATCAACAAATAAACGTCTTAACACTACAGCTCAAAGCCCTAGAAAAAGAAGAGCAGACCAATACCAAAAGTAGTAGAAGACAGGAAATAGTTAAAATCAGAGCTGAAATCAACGAAATTGAAATGAAAGAAACAATTGGAAAAGTTAACAAAATAAACAGTTGGTTCTTTGAAAAAATAAACAAAATTGATAAACCCGTAGCCACACTAACAAAGAGAAAGAGGGAGAAAACTCAAATTACTAAAATTCGGAATGAACAAGGAAATATCACAACAGACACGACTGAAATAGAAAACATAATTAGAAGCTATTTTGAAAATCTATACTCCAACAAAACAGAAAACCTCGAAGACATCAACAAATTTCTAGAGACATATGAATTACCTAAACTGAACGAGGAGGACATACACAACTTAAATAAACCAATTTCAAGCAATGAAATAGAAGAGGTCATCAAAAGCCTACCAACAAAGAAAAGTCCGGGACCAGATGGGTTCTCAGCCGAGTTCTACAAAACCTTTAAAGAAGAGCTCATTCCAATACTCCTCAAAGTATTCCATGAAATAGAAGAGGAGGGAACCCTCCCAAACTCATTCTATGAAGCCAATATCATCCTGATACCTAAACCAGACAGAGACACATCGAGGAAAGAAAATTTCACACCAATATCCTTAGTGAACATCGACGCAAAAATTCTCAACAAAATTTTAGCAAATCGCATACAAATGTATATTAAAAAGATAGTGCACCATGATCAAGTGGGTTTTATCCCAGGGATGCAAGGTTGGTTCAACATTCGGAAATCAATAAATGTCATTCACCATATCAACAGACTTAAAGTTGAGAATCACATGATTATTTCCATAGATGCAGAAAAAGCATTTGAGAAAATACATCATCCCTTCATGCTCAAAACACTAGAAAAAATTGGGGTAGTGGGAACATTCCTTAACATTATAAAGGCCATCTATGCTAAGCCCATGGCCAATATCATTCTAAATGGTGAAAAACTGAAAGCGTTCCCCCTAAAAACTGGAACAAGGCAGGGATGCCCTCTTTCACCACTTCTATTCAACATCGTCCTTGAGACTCTAGCCAGAGCAATTAGACAAACCAAAGAAATTAAAGGGATACGAATAGGAAAAGAAGAACTCAAACTATCCCTGTTCGCTGATGACATGATTATATATTTAGAGGAACCTGGAAATTCCACCAGAAAACTTTTAGAACTCATAAGTGAATTCAGTAAAGTAGCGGGTTACAAGATCGATGCTCATAAATCCAATGCATTTTTATACATAAGTGATGAATCTTCAGAAAGAGAAATTAGGAAAACTACCCCATTCACAATAGCATTGAAAAAAATAAAATACTTGGGAATCAATCTCACAAAAGAGATGAAGAACCTCTACAATGAGAACTACAGAACACTAAAGAAAGAAATTCAAGAAAACCTTAGAAGATGGAAAGATCTCCCATGTTCCTGGATAGGCAGAATTAATATTGTCAAAATGGCCATACTATCTAAAGTGCTATAGAGATTCAATGCAATTCCAATTAAAATCCCAATGATGTACCTTGCAGAAATAGAGCAAGCAATTATGAAATTCATCTAGAAGAATAAAAAACCTAGAATAGCTAAAGCAATCCTCCGTAGCAAGAACGAAGCAGGGGGTATTGCAATACCAGATCTTCAACTCTACTACAAAGCAATATTAAGAAAAACGGCATGTTATTGGTACCAAAATAGACAGGTAGATCAACGGTACAGAATAGAGGACATGGACACAAACCCAAATAAATACAATTTTCTCATACTAGACAAAGGTTCCAAAAATATGCAAGGGAGAAAAGATAGCCTCTTCAACAAATGGTGCTGGGAAAACTGGAAAACCATATGCAACAGAATGAAATTAAACCCCTATCTCTCGCCCTACACAAAACTCAACTCAAAATGGATCAAGGACCTCAGAATCAGACCAGAGACCCTGCATCTTATAAAAGAAAAAGTAGGTCCAAATCTTCAACTTGTTGGCTTAGGATCAGACTTCCTTAACAGGACTCCCATAGCACAAGAAATAAAAGCAAGAATCAACAACTGGGATAGATTCAAACTAAAAAGCTTTCTCTCAGCAAAGGAAACTATCATCAATGTGAAGAGAGAGCCTACAGAGTGGGAGAATATCTTTGCCAACCATACTTCAGATAGAGCGCTAATTTCCAGAATCTATAAAGAACTCAAAAAACTCTACACCAAGAATACAAATAACCCAATCAACAAAGGGGCTAAGGAAATGAACAGACACTTCACAGAAGAAGATGTACAAGCAATCAACAGATATATGAAAAAATGTTCAACATCCCTAGTAATAAGGGAAATGCAAATCAAAACTACACTAAGATTTCATCTCACCCCAATTAGAATGGCGATTATCAAGAACACAAGCAACAATAGGTGTTGGCGAGGATGTGGTTAAAAAGGAACACTTATACATTGCTGGTGGGGTTGCAAATTAGTGCAGCTACTCTGGAAAGCAGTGTGGAGATTCCTCAGAAAGCTTGGAATGGAAACACCATTTGACCCAGCTATCCCACTCCTTGGCCTATACCCAAAGGACTTAAAATTGGCATACTACAGAGATACAGCCACATCAATGTTCATTGCTGCTCAATTCACCATAGCCAGATTGTGGAACCAACCTAGATGCCCTTCAGTTGATGAATGGATAAAGAAACTGTGGCATATATATATATACAATGGAGTATTACTCCACAATGAAGAATGATAAAATTATGACATTTGCAGGCAAATGGATGAAGTTGGAGAATATCATGCTAAGTGAGATAAGTCAATCTCAAAAAACTAAAGGATGAATGATCTCGCTGATAAGCGGATGAGGACATATAATGGGGGGTGGGAGGGGTTAGCATTAGGGTTAGGGTTAGGCTTAGGGTTAGAGATAAGGAGTGTTGTAAGAATGAAGGAAAGAAGGACTGTATAGAGGGAAAAGAGGGGTGGGAGGGGTGGGAGGGGTGGGAGGAGTGGGGGGGAAGGGAATAAATATAATGAATCAAACATCATTGCCCTATGTAAACGTATGATTACACAAATGGTATGCCTTGACTCCATGTACAAATAGAGAAACAACATGTATCCCATTTGTATACAATAATAATAAAAAAAAAACACAATCAGACCTTGTTTATGTGAAAAAAAATGAATATTTGTTAAGTTAGTGGTCTGAAGCATTAATCAATTAGTGAATAAATCTATTCCAACACACACACACACACACAAAAAGAATTATAAATGTTTAGAGACACAGATGTGTTTAGCCCAATTTAAACATCATGAAATGCATACATGTATCAAAATACAGCATAATACCTTATTTTTACAATTTTTATATTTTGATGTATCAGTTAAAAATAAACTTAAGTTTGAAGAATTAATTTCACATTAAAAAATTAATATTTAGGACATAAAATTATGTGCCAAAATATCTCTAATAGCAATGCAAAGAGAAATAATAAAGTTATCATAATTGCTAAACTAAACCAGTGTATTAAAAGGACAAACAGAGCACAGCGCTTGGACTCAGAGCAACCACTGGGGCTCCGGGCGGCTGCGTGGAGAGCTGTGTCGACTCGGAACAACGGCTTCTGAACACCGGGGCCTGCCTGGAGAAAGAGGAGGAGCATGCCAGGTCGCTTGGTGTAGGAGTGACTGTAGTAGAGCCACAGGCATTTGCCAGAGGAGGAGCTGCATGGTGAGCCCTTTGAACTCAGAACGACCGCTCCTGAACACCGGGGTTGCCCGGAGGAAAAAGGAGGAGCGCGGCGGGTCGCTTGGTCTAGGAGTGACTGCATCAGAGCCACAGGCAGTTGCCAGAGGAGGAGCTGCATGGTGAGCTATTTGAACTCAGAACGACCGCTTCTGAACACCGGGGGGTTGCCTGGAGGAAGAGGAGAAGCGCGGCGGGTCGCTTGGTCTAGGAGTGACTGCATCAGAGCCACAGGTGGTTGCCAGAGGAGGAGGCAAGTGGTGAGTTGATTGGACTCAAAGCGACCGCTCCTGAACACCGGTGGCCTGCCTGGAGGAGGAGCGTGGTGGGTCACTTGGTCTCGGAGCCACTGCTCCTGAACACCCAGGGGGCTACCCTGAGGAGGAGGAGGGGGAACAGGGCGGGTCACTTGGACTTGGAGTGACTGCCTAGGGCTACGGGCGGTTGGCGGGAGGAGGAGACGTGAAGTGAGTTGCTTGGACTCCTAGTGAATGCGTCGGAAACCGGGCGGCTGTCCGTAGGAGGAGGTGTGTGGCGGGTCTCTAGATCTTGGTGCTATTGTACGGGGCTCCAGGTGGCGGCTCAGAGGAGGGGCCGCATAGCCAGGCAATTAGGTGCAGAGCAGGGTCCCAGAACCGGCTTCTTGCTGGAAGAGCCGCACAGAGACACGCCTAGGGGCGGAGCGAAGTTTCCAGGACTGCGGGCAGATTCTCTGGGAGAGGCAGCCTAAGGAGACTCACCTGCGAAGGGTGAGGCTCCCAGGCCCAGGAGGTAGGTCCGGGCCCCTGGGAACGTTGCAGAGGAAGACAGCCCAGCCCAGGCGGTAGTTGTAGATTGAGGGGAACCTGTAGGAGGGGAACTGACAACGAGACGTCCCCACCGGGTGAGTCTTCCCTGCCGGGTGAGGTTTTCCCACAGGGCCGGTAAAACCAGAGACACAGGCACAAACAGGCCTTGCCTCAGCCCGCAGCCTAGTTCCCCGTTGGATGACCATTGGTCAACAAGTGGAGGCACCTCTGCCCACTATCAGGGAATATACCCCACCTGAGGTTCACCACCCCTAGAGAGGCAGCTTCTTTGTGGAGCTCCGCATTATCAACTTCCTCCAAGACTTCAGGCTACTGAAGGATAAGAGGGGATATACTAGCAATCTTCAGGGACATTATAAGTTGATAGAGGAAATCTGCAATATCTTAATGTCCCACTGATTCCTGAACAATATGAGGAAACAAGGGAAGAAAATGCCCCAAACAAATCTAGATGTTACATCAATAAAATCCAACGACAGCATGGCAGAAGAAATGACAGAAAGGGAGTTCAGAATGTACATAATTAAAATGATCAGGGAAGCAAATGATGAGATGATAGAGCAAATGCAGGCATTGAATGATGAGATGAAAGAGCAAATGCAGGCACTGAATGATCGCACCAATCGACAGTTAACAGAGCAAATTCAGGAAGCAAAAGAACATTTCAATAAAGAGTTAGAGATATTGGAAAAAAACCAAACAGAAATCCTTGAAATGAAGGAAACAATAAACCAAATTAAGAACTCCATAGAAAGCACAACCAATAGGATAGAACACCTGGAAGACAGAACTTCAGATATTGAAGACAAAATATTTAACCTTGAAAACAAAGTTGAAGAAACAGAGTAGATGGTAAGAAATCTTGAACAGAATCTGCAAGAACTATGGGATATCATGAAAAGGCCAAATTTGAGAATTATTGGAATTGAGGAAGGCTTAGAGAAACAAACCAAAGGAATGAACAATCTATTCAATGAAATAATATCAGAAAATTTCCCAAATCTGAAGAATGAAATGGAAAATCAAGTCCAAGAGGCTTATAGGACTCCAAATACACAAAATTACAACAGACCCACACCAAGGCACATTAAAATGAAAATACCTAACATACAAAATAAAGACAGAATTTTAAAGGCTGTGAGAGAAAAGAACCAAATTACATTTAGGGCGAAACCAATATAGATATCAGCAGATTTTTCAATCCAGACCCTAAAAGCTAGAAGGGCCTGGAACAATATTTTTCAAGCTCTGAAAGAAAATGGATGCCAACCAAGAATCTTATACCCAGCAAAGCTTACCTTCAAATTTGACGATGAAATAAAATCCTTCCATGATAAACAAAAGCTAAAAGAATTTACAAAAAGAAAGCCAGCATTACAGAACATTCTCAGCAAAATATTTCATGAGGAAGAAATAAAAAACAAAGAAGCAAATCAGCAAAGGGAAGAATTATCCTAAAGGAACTGTCAAATAAAGGAGGAACCAAGATGTGTCAAAAAATAAATAAATAAATAAATAAATGAAATTTTAAATATGAACCAAATGACTGGGAATACAAATCATATCTCGATAATAACCCTGAATGTTAATGGCCTGAACTCATCAATCAAAGACATAGACTGGCGGATTGGATTAAAAAGAAAGATCCAACAATATGTTGCCTGCAAGAGACTCACCTCTTAGAAAGAGATACCCATAGACTAAAGGTGAAAGGATGGGGAAAAACATACCATGCACATGGACTCAGCGAAAAAGCTGGATTATCCATCCTCATTTCAGATAATGTGGATTTCAAGTCAATGTTAGTCAGAAGGGATAAAGAAGGACATTTCATACTGCTTAAGGGAAGCATAAATCAGCAAGATATAACAATCATAAACATCTATGCCCCAAACAGTGGCTCATCCATGTATGTCAAACAAATCCTTCTCAATCTCAGAAACCAAATAGACCATAATACAATAATACTAGGTGATTTTAACATGCCTCTCTCACCACTGGACAGATCATCCAAACAAAAATTGAACAAAGAAACCATAGATCTCAACAACACAATCAATAATTTAGACTTAACAGACATTTATAGAATATACCATCCAACAAAGAGTGAATACACTTTCTTCTCAGCAGCACATGGATCCTTCTCTAAAATAGACCATATATTATGCCACAAAGCTACTGTTAGCAAATACAAGAAGATAGAGACACTACCTTGTGTTCTATCAGATCATAATGGATTGAAGCTAGAAATAAATGAAAGAGTAAAAAACAGAAACTACTCCAACACCTGGAGATTTAACAATATGCTATTATATGATGAATGGATAACAGAAGATATTAGGAAGGAAATTAAAAAATTCTTAGAGGTAAATGAGAACAAAGAAACATCATATCAAAATCTCTGGGACACTATGAAAGCAGTACTTAGAGGAAAATTTATTTCATGGAGCACATTTAATAAAAGAAGTAAAACTCAACAAATAAAGTACCTAACACTACAGCTCAAAGTCCTCGAAAAAGAAGAACAGACCAACACCAAAAGTAGTAGAAGGCAGGAAATAGTTAAACTCAGAGTTGAAATCAACGAAATTTAAACAAAAGAAACAATACAAAAAATTGACAAAATAAATAGTTGGTTCTTCAAAAAAATAAACAAAATTGATAAACCTTAGCCACACTAACAAAGAGAAGACGAGAGAAAACCCAAATCACTAAAATTCGGAATGAACAAGGAAATATCACAACAGACACGACTGAAATAGAAAACATAATTAGAAGCTATTTTGAAAATCTATACTCCAACAAAACAGAAAACCTCGAAGACATCCACAATTTCTAGAGACATATGAATTACCTAAACTGAACGAGGAGGACATACACAATTTAAATAGACCAATTTCAAGTAATGAAATAGAAGAAGTCATCAAAAGCCTACCAACAAAGAAAAGTCCAGGACCAGACGGGTTCTCAGCCGAGTTCTACAAAACCTTTAAAGAAGAGCTCATTCCAATACTTCTCAAAGTATTCCATAAAATTGAAGAGGAGGGAACCCTCCCAAACTCATTCTATGAAGCCAATATCACCCTGATACCTAAACCAGACAGAGACACATCGAGGAAAGAAAATTTCAGACCAGTATCCTTAATGAACATCGATGCAAAAATTCTCAACAAAATTTTAGAAAATCGCATACAAAAACATATTAAAAAGATAGTGCATCATGATCAAGTGGGTTTCATCCCAGGGATGCAAGGTTGGTTCAACATCAGGAAATCAATAAATGTAATTCACCATATCAATAGACTTAAAGTCAAGAATCACATGATTATTTCCATAGATGCAGAGAAAGCATCAATGTTCATAGCTGCTCAATTCACAATAGCCAGATTGTGGAACCAACGTAGATGTCCTTCAATTGATGAATGGATAAAGAAACTGTGGTATATATATATATACAATGGAATATTACTCAGCCATAAAGAATGATAAAATTATGACATTTGCAGGCAAATGGATGAAACTGGAGAATATCCTGCTAAGTGAGATAAGCCAATCTCAAAAAACCAAAGGACGAATGATATCGCTAATAAGTGGATGATGACACATAATGGGGGGTGGGAGGGGTTAGTGTTAGGGTTAGAGTTACGGTTAGGGAGGGGGTAAGAATGGAGGAAGGAAGGACTGTATAGAGGGAAAAGAGGGGTGGGGGGGAAGGGAAAAAATAACAGAATGAATCAAACAACATTACCCTATGTAAATTTATGATTACACAAATGGTATGCCTTTACGCCATGTACAAACAGAGAAACAACATGTATCCCATTTGTTTACAATAAAAAAAAAATAAAATGGTACAAACACTAAAAAAAAAAAAAAAAAAAAAAAAGAGGACAAACATTATGAAGCATTCTGATCTGTGAACTGGCCTTCACTGGCCTTCAAATAAACCCCCAAGGAAATTTGAGGACTGACATGAAAACATTTTCTACCTTTATCTGTATATTTAATTGCTGCTGCTGTTACATTTTTAATAATTGAAGATTTGTGAAATTAAACTTTTAGTAGTATCAGAGATAAATAATATAAAGGCAATAAAATCTTCTAATTGTTTTCACATCTTGAGCCAGTGTTTGTATGACAAAATTTTTGTATAATGAAATGAAAAACTTTGTGTTGTGACCTTCCATTTAGATGTGACAGCATCTTAATAGTAGGTCTTTGGCTAATGTCCAATGTCAAATAGTGGAGTCATATGAGAGATGACTAGTAATTAATCATGCTTTATCCATGAGCCAGGCAAGCAGACTTACCAGGAGCATCTCTCGATGCCTTATCAAATTACTAAAACTGAACCTGCTCTTTTGGATTTGTAAAGTGATAGGTTGTTGATTCTAGAAATCTGTAATTTAAGATGATTCGTCTGCATAGTATTCAGCAAACCATAAGGTTTAAAAAAAATTTCCAGTATCATAAAAAATACAGATACTATCCAGTGTCATCTTAGCAGACTGCAGAAGCTATGGCTAGGGGGCTGGTTCCTCAGAAATGTGGGCTTTTCAAGTTCACCTAAGAGAACAGTGAATTCTTTACTGCAGCAAACATGTAATTTATGATTTCTTCTTTCAAAAAGCAAACAAGAATGTAGCTTTGAGAAGCAAGCATATATATTATGTTTTTAAACTTGGACATTGAATGACTTCAGGTTCTGTATGAGCTTATCTATTATGGTCCTGAAAAGATTGTGCTCCTTGGGGGTATAACTGACCACAAAGGGGGTATAACTGACCAAGACAGAAATTTGAGGGGAATGGATAGCCTGTGAAATGAGATGTCTATTTCTTTTATTTAGTTAAACATTTCTGGATTAAAGTGAGACTACGTTATTCCTCATTTCTTTTAAAAACAAATTCCTGTCACACACCTGCCCCCCCACCTTCTTCCCCCCACATACAATTTGTATATTGACTTCTTCAGAGCCTTGGTGATCTCTCCAGGCCTAGAGACTAGATGGTCTCACGGTGTAGTCTCTCCTCTGGAAACTTGTTAGAAACACAAATGATCAGACCCAACCCCATCTATTCAAATCAAAATTCTGGGGCTGGGTTGACAAGCAGGGTTTTAATAGTCTAGAGTGTTCCAAGGCATATACAAATGTGAACACTTCTGATATTTGGTAGTATCATCTGACAAAGAAGCAAATTCAGCTTAAAATCTTTGGGGAATTCTGGATGGCCACTCTGCTTTTTGGTAGCATGGCAAAGCTATGAAGTGGAACAGAATTGAAACCAAGCACAATGGTACACATGTAATCCTAGTGACTCAGGAGGCTGAGGCATGAAGATCACAAGTTAAAAGTCAAACTTCAGCAATTTGGTGAGGCCCTAAGACACTTAGCCAGCACTTGAGTGGAAAAAAAAAAGGGGGGTGGGGAGGTTGGATAAGTAGCTGTAGTTGGAGATGTAGATGTAAAAGCACCCCTAGTTCAATCCTCAGCAATCAATCAATAAAATAGTAGGGATTAACATCTGCAGGAGCAGTCCTCATTGAATACCACAATATCTGAACTCCCAGATCCCTCTCCCCTTTGGGCAGGATAATTCTAAGAAGATTTTGCAGAGTTCCCTCTATGGATTGGTCTCCAGTTGCCCCCACGTAAGTCAGCTTCATAGCTCAGCTTTTGTAGGAGGCTTTCCCATTCTTGTTTTCCTTTCCATTTCCTTGTAGGATCTTCCTTGTTTTAGTCAGTTTTTTTTTTCCTTCTTTTTCTTGGTGCTGTGACTAAAACACTTGGAAAGAACAATTTTAGGGGGAGAAGTTTATTCATGGTCTCACAGTTTTAGAGTTCTCAGTCCATAGAAGGCTGCCTTCATTCCTCAGGGTTCAAGGTGAGGCAGAACATCATGGCAAAAGATGGTGGCAGAGGGAAGCAGCTCACATGATGATCAGAAAGCAGAGAGAGAGACTCCAACTTCCAGATACAAAATATATACTCCAAAGACATGCCCCCAGTGACCCATCTCCTCCAGCCACACCCTACCCATCTTTAGTTACCTACCACTCAGTTAATCTTATCAGGGGATTAATCCACTGATTGTGTTAAGGCTCTCATAACCCAATCATTTCTCCTCTTAACCTTCTTGCATTGTATCACTTGTGAGATTTTGGGAGACACCTTACATCCAAACCATACAGTCTACACCTGGCCCCCAAAAGCTCAAGACCATTTCACAATATAAAATGCATTTAGTCCATTTCCAAAAGTCCCCATAGTCTCAACAGTTCCAAGATTGCCCAAAAATTCAAGTCCAAAGTCTCCTCTGAGATTCAAGGCAAACTCATGTTATGAGTTTCTGTAAAAATCAAAAGCAATTTACAAGGATCCAATATATAAGGGTAAGTAGTAAATATTTCCATTCAGGAAAACAGGAGCATAGAAAGAAGGGATGGGACCAAAACAAGACCAAAATCCAGTTGGGCAAACAAGTCCTGTAGTTCTGTGTCCAGCATCTGAAACTCATGTGCTCTACAAAGGGCTTGTGTAGCTTGACCCTAAGGCCTTGTTGGTTGTACCCCAAGTGGCCTTCCCATTGGCCTGTCTCTGCTCAATTCCTGCAGCTTTCCTCAGCAGACATCCCACATTACTGCTATTTCTTAATCTTGGGGGCCTCCACTGCAACTTTGGCTTCCTCCTCATATCTCCATGCTTTGCCTTCTCAGGGGCTCCCCACAGGGATTCCAACCCTGGGGCAATTTGCCTAGCATCCCAGATTCCTTTGGAATCTTGTTGGAAACCTCCATGAGCCCCTAGCTCCGACATCCTGCAATCCTGCAGAACCAGTACCACATGGTTGCCACCAAGGTCTGCTGCCATCTGGAACAGCAGTTAAGCCTCCAGGGACCAGGGCTACAGCAGCCTCCGAGTGCCTAGGTGGCTGAGCATGGTGAAAAAAATCTTCCTAGACCACTTGTGTAAGCAGGGTGCCCCACTGGTCTCTTCTCAAGGAATTTTCACTTTTACTCCCTTTAGTCTGAGATGGGTGTGGTCTTGACAATTCCTGAGATGCTTTCTAACCATTTTTCTTATTGTCTCTGGGCAGAGTCTTTAGCATTTCCTTAGTGGCTATAATGTCTTTAACAACTGCAACTTCCTTATCCCCAGTTTTACTCCTAACTTTCAAGTCCAAGTTTTTCAAATCTTTCTGCTCTGTTTTCTGCTCCTGAACATCACAATAAATTTGGCTAAAAGCTGCCAGCAATATCTGGCAGCTGCCAATAATATCACTGCCTGAATACTATGATATCTAGAAATTTCTTCTGCCAGATTGAGAAATCTATCACTTTTAAAATCAGCCTCACAGAAAGTCTCACGACATGGGCAAAATGCAGACAATTTCCAATTACCAATAGTGTCCTCCTTTTCCTTTAAATCCTTTTGAATCAATAAATGGGATGGTATCAAACTAAAAAACTTCTTCAGTGCAAAGGAAACAATCAAAACCTGAAGAGGGAGCCTACAGAATGAGAGAAAATCTTTGCCACCTGCCCCTCAGATAGAGCATTAATCTCCAGGATATATGAAGAACTAAAAAAAAAAAAAAAAAAAAACCCAAAACCCAAAAAAACCCCAAGTAACCCAATCAATAAATGGGCAAAGGAACTGAACAGGCCCTTCACAGAAGAATAAATACAAATGGTCAACAAATATATGAAAAATGTTCAACATCTCTAGCAATAGGAGAAATGCAAATTAAAGTTACATTGAGATTCCATCTCAATCCCTTCAGAATGGCAATTATCAAGAATACAAGTAACAATAAATGTTGGTGAGGATGTGGGGTAAAAGTTTTACCTATATATTGTTGGTGGCTCTGTAAATCAGGCAACCACTATGGAAAGCAGTATGGAGATTCCTTAGAAAACTTGGAATGGAACAACCATTTTACCCAGTTATCCCACTCCTTGGTTTATACTCAAGGGACTTAAAATCAGTATACTACAGTGACACAGCCACATCAATGTTTATAGCAGCTCAGTTCACAATGGCTAAGCTATGGAACAAAATGATGAATGGATAAAGAAAATGTGGTAAAAATACACAATGGAATATTGGTCAGCCATAAAGAAGAATGAAATTGTGGCATTTGTAGGTAAATGAATGGAACTGGAGAATATCGTGCTAAGTGAAATAAACCAGCCCCCTTAAATCAAAGGCTGAATATACTCTCTGATAGGTGGATGCACACACAATAAGGTGGGAGCAGGGGGAAGAACGGAAATTCATTGGATTAGACAAATAAGAATGAAGGTAAGGTAAGGAAGAGTGAAATAGGAAAGACAGTAGAATGAATCAGACATAACTTTCCTGTCCTTATATATGAATACCTGTATAACTCCACATTATGTGCAACCACAAGAATGGGATCCTAATTAGAATAAGTTATAATCCATGTATGTATGATATGTCCAAATACACTCTACTGTCATGCATATCTAAAAAGAACAAATAAATAAATAAAATAAAATAAAATAAAATAAAATAAAATAAAATAAAATAAATGCTTTTGAGCCCTGTCTTCACTGTCCATGTTCCTGTTGGCATTTTGGTCTTCTGAGAAGACTAGTTTTGGCTATTAAGCTCTACTTACAATAATCAAAAGCATTTCCAGTTTGTATTGCTAAACATCTCAAAATTTCTCCCCAACATGCCAAAATGCTCCAAAAGCTTCTCATCCACACAGTTAGGTTAGTCATAGCAATGATTCCACTCTTAGTACCAATTTCTGTTTTAATCAGATTTTTTGCTGCTGTGACTAAAAGACCTGGCAAGAACAATTATAGGGAGGAAAAGTTCATATATATAGGAGCTCACAGTTTCTGAGTTCTCAGTCCATAGAAGGCTGGCTCCATTCCTCAGGGCTCAAGGTGAGAAAGAACATCATGACAGAAGATCATAGCAGAGGGAAGCAGCTCACATGATGATCACCAGGTGGATCTTTTCAATAACCTTAGGACATGCACAATGTTCAGCTTACCACTGGGGAAACCAAGGCTCAGATAGATGATGTCAACCTTCTGGTGCCACACCACTATTAACCGATAGAGGAGATTTAAATCCAGGACTCCTGACTGCACGCTCTTCCTTGAGCATCAGAATACCGCAGAAGGAGGCTAAAATACCAATTGCTAGTCCCCAGCATAAACTATGTGTAAGTTGGGAGATCTGAGGACTTGTAGCAAGCTGCAGGTGTTGCTGCTACTGATTCAGGAACAGCATTTTAGCATACATTACTTTGTGTGATAACCCTATTAGGATGCTTGAGGGAAGTAAATAGTATAAAAATGATTTGAGGCTATAAACTCATTCTTTTGGTATTCTTTTTTAAATGGGATACTATAGAAATTTATTTCTCTCTTACATAAAGGGGACCCAGAGAAGTCATGCCTGGTTGATGGTGCCTTCACTGTCAGGGAGCAGGTTCCTCTACACAGAGTCTTGTTACTCTACTGTCTCTAGCATTTGGCTTCCAGTGCTTGGTGTAAGATGTCTGCTGGAGGACCAGTCATTACATCTGCATTCCAGTCAAAAGGAAAGAGAAGGGACTGAAGAAACTCACTCCTTCCTTTTTAAATGAAAAATAAAAATTAATTGTGCTAAATAAGCCACACATAACATAAAATATACCACATTTACTATTTTTGAATGTATAGTAAAGTAGTGTTAAGTATAGTCATGTAGTTATGTAATGGAGCCCCCAGAACTTCTCTTTTGTTGCCTTTGACAGTCTTTAAGAAATTATTACCAAAAAGAATACCAGGGCATAGTTTTAATGACTTCATGTACCAATGATACCATGGGGATAAGACATTCACATGAAAAGCTGTTCATTGTGGGGGCTTCTTTTTTCCTCATTGACTGGTTCTAAGTAAATTATGTGACTGCATAACAAATGGATTTTTGTAAATGCCTGGGTCATTACTGTAATAAAAATGGTGTAGGGGGAGAGCCACTGTTTCAGAGCTCAACTTACTTACACATCTGTTGTGTTTTTTTTGGATCCTTCAAATCCCCAAAGTTACCCTTAAATGAAATTATAAAAAAAAAGTTATATAGCATTGGGCTTTTTTGCTGAAAACAAGGACATTAAAAAATTCTCTGTTTCTATGAGGAATGTCATTGGGATTTTAATTGGAATTGCATTGAATCTGTGTAGTGCCTTTGGTAGTATGGCCATTTTGACAATGTTAATTCTGCCTATCCAAGAACATTGGGAGATCTTTCCATCTTTGAAGGTTTTCTTCAATTTCTTTGCTTAATATTCTATAGTTTTCATTGTAGAGGTCTTTCACCTCTTTTGTTAGATTTTGCTAATTCCCAAGAATTTTATTTTTTTTTTGAGGCTACTGTGAATGGAGTGGTTGTCCTAATTTCTCTTTCAGAGGATTCATTACTTATGAGTAGAAATGCATTAGATTTACGCATATTGATTTTATATCCTGCTACTTTGCTGAATTCATTTATTACTTTTGACCCAGTTATCCCACTCCTTGGTTTATATCCAAAGGACTTAAAATCAGCAAACTACAATAACACAACCACATCAATGTTTATAGCAACTCAGTTCACAATAGGTAGATTGTGGAACCAACCTAGATGCCTTTCAACAGATGAATGGATAAAGAAACTGTGGTATATATACACAGTGGAATACTTTTAGCCATAAAGAAGAATAATATTATGGCATTTGCAAATAAATGCATGGAATTGGAGAATATCATGCTAAGTGAAATAAGCCAAGCCCAAAAAACCAAAGGCTGAATGTTTTCCCTGATAAGTGGAGAATGATATATAATGGAGGTGGTGGGTGGGGAGTGAGAGAAGAATGGGGGAACTTTAGAATATGTAGAAGGAAATGAGAGGGAGGGGGTATGAAAAATGGTGGAATGAGATAGACATCATTACCCTATGTACTTGTAATCTACATTGTGTACAACCACAGAAACGAAATGATGTACCCCATTTGTGTACAATGAATCAAAATACAGTCTGTAAAAAAATTAAAAGATAAATTAAAAAAAGAAAGAATAGAGCCATCTGACATTAAAATTAAAGAGCATTTTTTAATCTTCAAAAATAAATTCTACCTTAGCAGTGGAAGCTTATTTGAACATATTTTATGTACAAATGTCTAATACATAAAATGCTGCCAAGACGATGCTGCTGCGATTGGGGTGTGGGGACAGGGACAGGTGGAGGTTTAGAGCTCTCCTAGTTATCCTTCTTTCCAGGGGAGGGACCTAGAATGTAAAGCAGTTTACCCTCTAATAAAGAATGTCCTAACTTCTGAGGTTCTTAAAAACATGTGTGACATCACCCGTACAGCCAATTTTTGAAAACCTTTTAGTTATTCTGCAATGCCTCGTCTTATTTTTGAATACTAATTAGAGTCCTAGGACTCTGTACAAATAAACCAGTTATGGAATAAACATGGGTTTGGGTGTTAAGAGACCTTTCAGTGGATCCAGGCTCTTCAAATAACTGGCTTTGTTACTTAGGGAAATTACAAAGTACTGAGTAATCTCTCATTTGCAGAATGAGGGCCTGAATTAACTCATCTCCTAGGGCTTGTTCCTTTAAGCCCTAACTTTCAATGGCTCCTTTTAATGCTCGGATATAATGATCTTACTCCTGATAGAAAAATGATTTTGGGAAATGTCAGCCAAAAGGAAATCCTTTCCCTACATATCTGCTCTAATTCCCTTTCAATGGGCAGACAGACCCTTGGTTGAGCACACATGACATGCTGCCGACCCTGCTTTTCCTTGCCTTGCCCATTGGCTCTTGGTATTCTTCTTGATTTCTTCGCTCAGTATTGTCTGCTGTTTGATAAAGTAGAACTCTAGCTGTGGCTTTATTTGGGGGCATATTCTCTGTATTTTAGAAACTGTCATTGTTTCATTACAATGTGTTGTAACCTATTCATTTTTTTCTAGGTCCTCTGAAAGGTTTGGCATAAAAATACTAGACAGGCTTTCACGTTGGTCTACTTGTGACTTCTTTGAGATTTAAAAAATTTCTAATTGAAATGTGCACTAACCATAGTGACTAATATTGATCTAAAAAGTTTCTAAGAGGAAGTCACACTAATACAAATAGCTAATAATAATGGCTGCCTATTTATCAGGTACTGTCCTTTTTTTTTTTTTTTGTAGGCAAGCAGGAATTTTATTAAAAAGAAAAGAAGTGAAAGAAAGATTCAGAACTCCCAGCTCCTGATGCCCTCAGTTAGTGTTTTAAGTGTGCTTTTAACATATCCACTTATTTGCTATTGACACTCTTATTTTGCATCAGAGGAAAATGAGGAATCAGGGAGAGCTGCATCTTTTGCTTATAGTTCATGCAGTCCTTCTACAGTTCTGGTGAAAGGCTAGACATACAAATCATGTTGCCTCATAGAATAAGCCATTAAAAAAGAGTGAGTCAGATCCATATTTAGCAGATGGACAAACTCTCCAAGATGGATAATTAAGTGAAAAGGGCGTGATGTAAAATAGTGTGACCCTTACTCTCTTTTGTTCATCTTGGCAATGTAAAGGGCTATGTATGTGTGGCTGGCAAATGCATTTCATTTTCTGGTTTGGAAAGAAACCCAAGACAATTTTAGTAGTGATCACCTGTGTGGTAAAGATTTATTTAAAATTAATTTTACCTTCTATAATACTTAAGTTCTTTTTCACTGTGTGTGTGGTAGGTTACTTAATTTTTTTTTTAAGTTGTCAACAAGGATTATCTGGATAGTGAGATTGTGAATCATCTTTGCTTTCATTTCTCTATGTCTCTGTTCCTGAAATATAATAAGTGGTTTTTATTATGCAGGACATTTCTGTCAATAAAGGGGAACCGCAGAAAGGCTAGGCTAAGAGTAGGAGAACTTTATTGTTTTGGGGGTGGTTGAGGTGAATCTGGGCTGGCCGCTGGTATTGAGCATAGGTTCTTGAGGTCCTCAAAATCATAAGCAGAAGGACATGGGTCAGACTTTGGTCTTTTTCAGTCTGATTCATCAAACGAAATCTGTAAAATTTGTAAGAGCCTCAAAATACCAATTTCTCTCTTCTTTGGGGGTTTAAAACATATTTCTCTTTACAGAATATACATTGAAATTTTCAAGTCAAGTACATAATTAAAAAAAAAGATTCTAAGAGAGTGAATGCAGTCTTAAACAGGGTTCTTGCCTTGTTTGCATCTCTGGCAGGTCTCGTTGGTAAGAGGGCTTTGGGGCAGGACCCTGGACATTTTCTTAGACAACTTAACCTCTTTGGTCCAGAACCATCTCAGATTCTGCTACCAATGTGTTAATGAAGGGAAAGGCCCTGGAAACAACCTGGCCACTTCATGGGAATTGCCAGTTTTAAATGTGAGTACACACACAGCAGTTGGTTATCTCTTTGGGGGTTAAGTTACCCCATTCAGTGTCAGCTTGTGCAGACAATGGGAGGGGGCCAGGGCTGCAGAGTAATCCTTTTACCTGCCCCATCTGAAGTGACATTGGAATGAAGGGGCACTTTTGGAGCGTATCAGTTTCCTGGGTAAGTTCTACAAACAAGCCCACAGATCCTCAGCTTCGTCATTGTGCTCCCACTCTGGGCAGAAGGAAGCCAGCCCTGCTGTCACTCCCACAAACAGATGAAAGACTCACAGAGGGTCCGGTGGAATTCCATTGTGGTGGTGTTTACTCACGGTCGCCCAGCCCCTCCACTGAAACACGGACTGTGAGGGGACTGGTTTCCATGCCAGGCACCGCATCCTGAAAGCCTAAATGGCAACAATTAAAACATATGAGAAAAAGCACTGGAAGTCTTCCTGCCTCTGTGCGAAGAAATTCAACTCACACATGCTGACACCTCGAGGTTATCCAATACTGTCTTGTCATTTTTCTTTCAAAGAAGCCCCACCTTCCATTTCTTACCGCAAGGAGCCGTGGTGACAGACATGCAAGAATTTTATTTTCTTTTTAAAGGAACTTGTATGACAGTGGAGCTGCATGAGAAAGGTGACCCTAGAGAGCAATGGGAGGGACCAGAAAGGTGTGTTCAGATTCTTTTGTGTCTGTCAGCCTCAAGAGTAAGGGCTGCAGAGCAAATCAGGGGCAGAGGTCAGCCTAGGGAGAAGATGTACCTATGTCCCTTTGCTCCAGGGACATTAGTGCTGCCTTTTAGACTAGACTGTTACGCATATTTTTTTTTTTTTGTGATACTGGGAATTGAACCCAGGGGTGTTCTACTGCTGAGTTCCCCCCGCAACCCTTTTCCCTTTTTATTTTTTGTTATGAGGCAGGGTCTCACCAAGTTGCCAAAGCTGGCCTTGACCTTGCCATCTTCATGCCTCATCCTTCCGAGCAGCTGGGATTATAGATGTGCACCACCTTGGCCGACTTCACCCATATGTTGAAGCCAGTGGAAACTTACAGAAATTAGGTAATACATTCACATTCAGTCAGTGTGTTTCTACTGACCACTTAACATCTCAAACCTCACAATGGTGGAGAACAGATAGGGAGACTCTGCAGGCCAGAGGCGATCCCACTGTGGAACTTTCTGTCCTTTCCCCAAGCTGGACCAAGCCTAATTATGCCACCTTCCTTTTTAAGACCTTTAGTTGTGACTTAAAATCCAAGCCTTTTAGCAGGATTCTGGTCCCCACCTTCCCTTTCAACCTACTCTATTCCCCTTGCCCCCTGTTCTTTTGGGGTCATCAAATATACCTTATACCCTGCATCCTGTTCTGACCCCCTCAGTGCCTTTGACTGTGTGTCTATCTCATCTCTGTTCACTGAATACCCTGCTCCGAAGCGGTTTTGTCTGGGAAACCTTATGTCCGTGCTCCAGGAAACATGAATTGCCTCTCCCTTGAGTGTAGATTATTATCAATAATATTGTTTGTTTATGTGTTTTTCTCCCTAAAATTCTTCTTGAGGACTCCAGGGAAACATTTCAATCATTTCCATATCCTAAGTTCCTTGCCATGTTCTTGGCAGTCAATATGAGTTACTGAAGTCAGACATGAAAGATTCTCAATATTTCTCATGCACAGAATTAGGAAAAGAGAGCAAAACAAAATAGATGTCATGCCAGGGCATTTTGGAACAGAAAGAGAGATGTTCATTGGCATGTCTGGGTCTTTTGCAGGAATTCTCAGTGGTTCCTGGTAGAGGTGGGGCCTTGTTACTGGCAGGAAAGCCCTGAAAGTTTCCCTTTGAAGTTTGCCTTATTAGGCCCAGTTTTCTTTCTTTCATTTTTTTTTTGAAGGTGGAGATTGTTTCTTTCTGATTTAAAACATATACATGCTAGTTATGAAAAAATTAAATGAGAAAAGTATAAGACAGGACAAAACAAAACACAAAAGCAAAATTTACCTCAAATCCTACCACACAGGCAACATAGTTATCCTTCAGCAGAAATCCTTTTAGATTTATGTCTGAGCATGTGCAAACACATGTAAACACAAAACAGGTTTAGTTACATGTGCTCACTTATTCTCAAACCATGTTAAACTTTATATTACTGAATCAAATTTTATCTGCTCTAATATGACCTCTTTTGTCTCAATGTATTAGATACTTTCATATCAACATACATGCTCAACAACGCCTCTTTCAGTGGATGTAGAGAATTTCATTGAATGGATGTGTTGCAATGTCTTTACAATGTCTGCTGATGGATCCAGGTGCTATTTCCAGACTTTTACTTCTAGTAATCACCAACATGACTGCCATCCTTGTTCAGTGGAGTCACATCACAAGGGAGTTCCAGGAAAGGCAATGTGTAAGGAGTCAAAATCACAATGCAACATTAAATTGGTGCCATCTTGGAGAAAGAAGGACTCTCCAATTAGTCCAGTGCAGCCAACTTTTTCTTCTGCTTTGCATCAGACAGCTATTTCTTCAATCAAGCACTTCTTGAAAGAGATGCCATGCTTTTTGGTTTCATGTTTTGTATGAAAGGTGAACACCACATTGAGTCCTAAACCCTGGGACCTAGTTCTGGGGGATAGAGTCCCCAGAGAATTTAAGATTCTCTTTCTCTCTCTGTCTCTCTCTCTCTCTCTTTGTTTATCTTACAGAGAGCATATAACCCCTTTTATAAATGTTAAAATGTTTTGTTCTGTACATTTGCATAAATGGGTCAGTGGAGTGAAAATGAGCAAGAAGAAAAGATCAGCAATATGTCAACTGAATAAAAAAAATGCATGGAAGTGCTTATTTTTCCCACATGGGCATACTTGATGGAATCTATCTTCTTTTCTTTTAAAAAGCTCTGATAGCTATGTTATAATGTGATTATCTTCCCAAGTTTACTGCTATTTGTAGTTATATGTGAATAGTCCCAGCACGTTCCTGGCCAAGGTCATCTGCTGTAGTGTCCATTTTTTTTTCCTTAGTAATTTTAAGACTTATGTGCATATTAGGGGATTGACATTTTTTTGTATGCTTTGATGCATTGCAAACATTTTTCTAGTTTTGTAGTTTATCTTAATTTTATTTGTAGTGTCATTATCAAGTGTAAGTTTTTGATTTTTTAATGTAGAAAACCACAAAGATTTTAACTCCTTTCTGTTAAGAGCATTAGATTTTCGTTTGAGTGTGTATTAGCTTTTAGAATTAGGATAAGGAGTTTGTTATGTCAAACATTTTGGACCAATTTTTCTATTATTTTAGTGTACCCCCAAATAGTAATGTTCATCCTGTTTTAAAACATGGTGATATGGGAGGTTTTGGGAACTTTAAGAGGCAGAGCCTAGTAAGAGATTGCAAGACTGGCCCCCTTCTCCTCACTCTGGCTACCTGTCTTTCCCTGTGACCTCTTCTCATGAGTTCTTTTGGTTGTAACGCCATCTACCATGAGTTGGTACAGCCAAGGGAGCCCAAACCAGAACTGGCACTTTACTCTTTGAACTTCCAGCATCTGAAACTGTGAGCTAAATAAACCTTCTTGTTTATAAGTACTCATCCTCAGATATTTTGTTATAGTAACAAACCAATTCATGAATGTACTCATACGGGTTTGAACTGCTGCCTACCCTCCCATATCTGGGCATCTCAATGTGTCAAGCACATTAAAGACTGAGAAGTTCTGCAGTCAGAGAAGTCTTTCGCTTGGTTGGATCTATATTTCTCAAACTTAACATGGTCACGAAATTTAACTTCCTCTGGGTCATCTTGTAATTCTCCGGAATAAGAGTTGGCACTCATCACTCAACAGTCCAGTAGAATTCAGGAATGTTCAATGTGAATTTAGTCCTACACATGATTTTCTTCAATTCTATTAAATTTTCAAGATGAACAAACTGCCCCAGAGATGTTGAGTCAGAAATGGACACTTTGTAAGTTGAATGGGGGCTCTAGACAACACAGGCAACTTCTGAAGTTTTGGTTGATGGGGTATATTCACCTGTTCATGTTGATTCTTGAGGACCTCACTTTATCTGTTCTAGAAGCAGGAACATGGGAATTCAATGTACAAAGTAAGAGAATAGATTAAATGCTAAGTTGAAATGACAGGCTCTACATAGTAGCGTGCTGCTAAACCATCCTGATTTGCAATGTTTGCCAATTTCTATGGTGTAAATATTACCACCATAGCTGGACTTAAACCACCAGCATGACATCATTAAACATGGAGTTGGGAAGAAGATATATGATCAATCTAAGGAGATGTCAGAGCAGAAGATAATAATTGGAATTATCCAAAGAAGGCCCATCAACTGGATAACACTCAGACTGGAAAATACTGAGTAACAAGATAAGCAGCAGAAAAACTATGTTTGAAGGTAAACCAGAGTCTTTGAAATACTTTATGTCTTTTCCATGTTTAAGAAAGAAAGAGAAATGCCCCTGTATAAAAGTTACCTCATTCCAGGACTTTTTATTTTCTTCTTTTTTCTTTAGGTCTAGAAAAATTTTTCCCGAATTTTAATTTTATAACAGTTTTAAATTAACAAAAATGTTGCAAATTTTACAGAGAATTCCTGTGTACTCTGTATCCAGTTTTCCCTATTGTATTATCTTACATTGTTAAGGTACATTTGTTGAAACTAATGAATTGATATTGACATATTATTAGAAATCAAACTCTATAATTAAGTCTATACATAGACTCTATAACTATACTCTGCACTTTATTTAAATTTCATTAGTTTTTTCCCCCACTGTCCTTTTCTGTTCCAGGATCTTATCCCTGACAGAGCACAACATTTAGTTGTTCTGTAGTTGTCCAAGCTCCTCTGGGCTGTGATGATTTCTCAGACTTTCCTTGTTGTGATTGTTATTGTTTTTTATGACCTGGCAGTTTTGAGGAGTTCTGGACAGGAATTCTACAAAATTCACTTTGATTGCATTTGCTCAAAGTTTGCTTCATGGTTAGATTGGGACTGTGGTTTTTTGGGCGGAAGAATATGGAGGTGAGGTCCTGTTATCATCACATGATATCTAGGGTACATGTTCTCCACATTGCATTCTCAGTGATGACGCTAAGTTTGATCACCTGGGTGAGACAGTGTCAGCCAGGTCTCCCCACTTGACAGTTACTTCCCTTTAACCCACTGCACTGTTTGAAGATTTCCTTCATCTGGGTCTTGTAATCTTACACTGAATTTTTATTAGGTTTCTACTCAGTTTTGCTAAATTTCCCCCAATTCAATCATTTCTGATGCCACCAAATTCCACCAGAAGAGATCATAATTACAGAGTCATATTACCTCTGTTGCATCACCATTACCAGATTGCTAGTAACTGTGGCCCATCTGATGCAATCCTGAAGGAGTCTGGGTGCTCCAACTTTTGATGGCTTTACTAAACTCCCTGACCCACTTGCTTGCTGCTCTCTGGCTCTTTCTGTCCTCAATGTCACCCTCAACTCTCCTAAAATCCTCTGTCTTAGTCTGGATTTCCCTAGAAGCAGACCTTGAGACGAGAACTGGGTGCAAGTGGTTTATTCAGGAGGTGGTTCCAGAATATTCTGGAGAGTGAGCCGGAGCAGGGAAGGAAGGCAGAACAAGGGTTTAATGGCATGGAATTCTGGGGACTTCAGGGCTCAGTGGCACAACACTGTGTAGGATAAACCTGAGTCATCCCTAAGTGAAGGGCAGGGATGGTGGGGGTATTTATCCTCCAATTCCCATCTGTCACCAGTTGAGGATACACCCAGGGTAATAAAATTCCTGAAATAGTCAGTCTACCCTGGGACTCTGGTGGCCAGAGAAAGTGCTCAGGCAGAGGGTCATATGTGCTTTCAGTGAAAACTAGACTGCATGTGCAGCATTGGTGAGTGCTCAGGAAACAAGGTAGACCACCCAAGCATCTGCTATCGCCTTCCTCCCTGATTTCCTGAGAAGCAGAGAGTCCTATATAAAGCATAGGCCATGGAGGTAAGTTATGAGATCCAGGTTTCAAATGAAAACAAGTCAGGTTCAGATCTAGAAAAGAGATCTTCAGAGAGATCCAGAGATATCATCTAGATGAGGTGGTAATAATCATAATAACAGGGTATTAGAAACACTAGCAGAAATAAGAAAAATGCTTTCATACTCTATAATACTCTTTCACATATAGTATGCCATATAAAAGCATTATATTTCCCAAGAACCAAATGTGATATTTAGGACCTATATTAAGGGAGTTAGCTAAGTTTCAGAGTTGGAACTGGTCACCTGTTCTCCTGAGTGGCCTGGAGTTAACAGATTACTAGAATTCTTCTACCCACTTTGGGGTCAGTTTGTGGCTCAACTATTCTTTACTCCACTTGTGGTAACAAATCAGACCATGAACAGGACTGCCAATTCTGACATAAATTCAGTCATTTTATTTCTAGGTGGTTTTGAGAAGTACTACAAAATGAGAAAAGGGAATACAGCACATCATAGGACATCCAGATAAATTCCTTCTTAATGATCCAGTTTCATATATTTCACAGATCAGCCCTGAGGCTGAAACAAGCTGGTGGTGTTCTCTAATAAATTGGCGGAATGGTAAGTGCAGAGGTACAAAAATTAAGATTAATGGTATTAAAAAAGAGCATGGACATCCTGGGGATTCTATTCTAAATGTCTGATATCAAATTTTTAAAGTGAAACATGAAGTATTTTTTTTTTAAAGGAAAGATCACATTTGTCATATTGATTTTCATCAGAAAGGGAGAACCCCCCTAGGAGCACAGGTAGAGAGGCCCTGCAGGTGGGATAAGGAAGATGATGGCCCCATGAAGCAAGGATCAAGGTTAGTCCAGGTGCTGTTTAAAAGCTCAGTCCTATACACTATTTCCCCAGAATTCAGTGTTCTTTTCCTGGTAAGTTCCTATATGTGTTTCAGAAGTTCTCTCCCCTCTGTAAGAAGCCCAAGTGTTCCAATGTTTTTTTTAAGCTCTGTGCTTTTCACTATTCTTGATACCATTTCTGCACTTATATTCAATCCATATTAATCCAACATGGGACTTCCAATATGGAAATAGCTTAGCATTTATTGTCTGGGAAGTTCATCTCAGACTGGAAGCAGGCTATATATCCAAGGATGCCTGTCTTTGAACATGGCAAAAAACATCTCCGAAGTACAAAATACTATTTCAAACTGTAGCAAATGTCAAGGTCACTGGAAGAGCTGGTTAAATATAGATGGGGGCTGGGGATGTAGCTAGCATCCCATCCCCACCAACACTAACCACCACAAAAAATACAGACAGTTGGAAGTCACCTATGGGAATTCTAACTCTGTAGAACTTTATGGAGGATGGGGAGAAAGGGTGAGAATTTATAGATCTAAAAACTTTCCAGGAGATAATTGATGATATTGGTCTGGACCACACTTGGAGTGGCCCTATTGTGAGGCGTGGATTGCATGGGGACTTCCCATCTGATAGAAGAGGGTGACCCTTTTAGCATTAAAGAAATTTTGGGGAGTAAGTGAACATTAGGAAGATTAAATTCACTAGGTGACAGAGGAAGTAGGAATCTATTCAACAGAAGTGTCCTTCAAGGCAGTATGAGTGGTCATCATAAACTGTCAATTATTTCTGAGGAAGAGGCACATGGTCAGTTTATGCCTTAGAATTCTGTCCACATAGTGTGTAGTTAGTGATTTGCATCCTAAATACAAGGAAGCACTTCCCTGGATGAATATTACTGAATGCAAGGAGACTAGTAATAATGAAGAGGTCACAAAACAGCTCTGGATTCAAGATCTGGTTTGTACCTCTTGACTTTTATTTATTTATTTTTTACCTGCTGTGTGACTTCAAGCAACTCATGTGAACTCTCTTAACCTTAGTGTTCATCCCAGTTAAGTGTTGACAATGCAGCTCACCCTGATCTATGCTCCAAGTTTCAGTGCTTATGTAAGTAGAAATGAATGAGCTTACACTCAGTTTGAGTACTGTGAAGTCCTCTCTAGGTGTAAGGGGTTAACCGAGAGCAGCTTGTTCCTGAGGAGAAGATGGGGGTGCCTCCATCTGAACTTAGGCTTAGCCCCCTGCCTGAAGGATTGCCATATGGTGCCTCACCTTGTTCCCTTTCAAGATGAATTCTCATTCAATGGGAAATATTTCTCAGTCTTAAAGTCACAACTCCAAAAATGTAGAGGGGACCACATTTAAAAGGTCTGGCAAATTTTTGGTTGATTTAATTTTTAAACTGCACTTTTAAAACAAACCCAAATATAGAGATGAAAGCCAAGAATTAAAATATACATACAAAATAGAAAACATTAATATTTCCAAGTACAACGAATTGAATAATCATCATAAGGAAACAATAAAATGTTAAGTGACGCAGACCAGATGATCACTGTCAGGCTCCATGAGGCTGAGATATGTGGCTGATGCAGAAGGACTAGAGACCCATGCTAGCTTTCACTTTCCCACAGCACAGAACTAGTCCCTGAACTCTCCATTGGGTAATTAAATAAGGTTTACCCCTATTTGGCAGAGGTGGGGGAGCAGACTGAAGGACATTGGAAGGGCAAGACACCCTGTGTTACCCTTGTCCACAGGTTTTGACATTTAGTCTGGTTGTCAACCCATTCTCTTATCCTAAAGGTGTTTCTTACTGCAGAAAAGCAGCTAAGAGGAGTGAAGATCTGAAATATCTGTGATGCATCAGTAAGACGAGGAATGGAGTAGTCCATTGTCCTTGTAAACCCAAGGTTCTCTCTTCTCATCTACAACCCTGCTGTCCCCATTATCGCTAACAGAGGCAGATTTTCCACACATGAAGCTGGAAGAATCTAGGAAGAAGCAAGAATGGAGGGAACTGACTTAGAACAGAATTAAAGAGCAATGTTTCTGGGACGATGTCCCCCTCACACCTAATGTCACTGGCTCAGGCACCAGAGTTCTCCAGGGTGGTCACTGAATTGTGTGGATGGAGAGGCTCAGCTCCCAGATCCAACTGGATGTCCATGGGCTGAAGGCAGGGGATGCTCAGGGAGGTCACTGTGTTAAGTTCTCCCCACAAATAGTAGTGAATGCCACCTTTGCAAAGAAGGTTTTCCCATCTACTTATCTAGGTGAGAAATCCTTAGATGAGTGTTCAATATTTTCTTTTATAAAATGATTTTTAAAACTCTATTCATGACTTCCTTATACTTATAGGCAATTCATTTCCACCAGAAACTTTATAGTGTTTATTTTTAGTGGACTTCTTTGATTTGGGCTTTAATAATAGGGATAGATGGCCTGGTTCTGCCTTCCTGTAGAAGCTGACCCCACGACACAGTTTTGAAGGCAAGTAGTGTGTCTGGGAGGAGCAGAGCAGTGAGGCAAGGAGGGAGGGCAACTGACACAGAGTGCATGATTGTGTCACCCACTTTGGGGTGAGAAATCCCTGGGAAATAGTGTAAATTACATGTCATAAAGTAAGTCCCCAGAAGATATGGTGGAGTCAGGGCATCTATCTGGGTAAAAGCAAATGCAGGCAGTTGAAACTAAGCTGGAATGCTCCAAAGTGGACAGGATTGGGGAGGGGAGTGTTCACGGATGACATCAACTCCAGAAGCAAACCCCTAAGTACCCGATTTCCAATGGAAGCATGTATGTAGGCTTATGTTCAGGGAGGGACCATTGCACAGGTATCCATCCATCCCACATCATAAGTGAAGATTCTGGTCCCTTCATTTCTCTTGCCTTTACTTTCCTCTTTCTCTCTCTCTCTCTCTCTTTTTTTTTTAATACTAGGGCTGAAACCCAGGGTCCCCACATGCCAGGAAAGGGCTCTATCACTGAGCTACATTATCAGTCTATTTTGTTTTTTACTAATTGTTATTTTAAATTATTATTTTAATTGTACAAGTTTATGAGATTCATTACAATGATCTGATACATGTTTACAGTATATAATGACCAAATCAGGGTAGTCAATATAGTCATCTAACATTAAAGATCTAAAATTTTTTTGATTGACACCATAATTTTACATATTTGTGGGGTGCAGTGTGATATTTCAATACATGCACATAACATGTACTGATGAAGTTAGGGTAATGTTTCCAGCTCCTTGTCATGACTTTGTGTTTGAAGGTTTTGAGCACCTCTCTTCTAGCTAGTTGTACAATATACAATAGGTTATTGTGAACTCTTGTCACTCCATGGTTCTATAGGACACTAGAACTTATTTCTTCTATCTGTATTTGGGCACCTGTCATCCAACCTCCCACTACACTCCTCTCTGCCCCTTTCCCAGCCTCCCAGCTATACATTCTGATTGACTGTTTTTTAATATCCACACATGAGACAGAACATGAAGTACTTATCTTTTTGTATCTGACTTGTTTCATTTAACATAATGTCCTGTGTTGAAAATGATAGGACATCATTCTTTTTTATGGTTGAATAAAATCTTGCTTTGCTCTTGTTGTTAACAAGTACCTCTGCAGTAGATGGGTCTCCAGCCTTCCCCCAACATGTTGAGTGTTCCAGGGCAGGATCCATACCCCAGCTTCACCAGCAGTGAGCTCACACATTGATGTAGTTTGCAGACTTTGGCTGCATGATCAGAGTACTGTTCCTTATCCAAAGGAAACATGCTGAATTGAATTGACAAGTGGGAGCTGGTATTTCTGTTTAGTGAGGCACACCCTGTACTTGGGGAAGCACATGGGGACAATGCCAGAACAGGTATGGACAATACCTGCTATAATTACAGCATGTGGGGCTCAGGTGACCACAGAAACCATCAGCCCAACACCTTCCTTTAAAGATGAGGAGACTGAAAATCAAAGAGGTAATGAGACTTGTTTAGAAACTCATGGCTAGTTGGTGGGAGAGCTGGGTTTAAAATTTAGTTCCTCTTCTTCTGTGCTCAAACCACTTTGGACAGGTCACTTAAGGCTGCCTGATTCATGGCTGTGAGACAATGAAGTTGCCTTTAACCAGGAGGAAGGTGTAATTCCCCGATACCATGCTAAGGGTGACTAGAAGTGAGAATTTCCCACGCGGAATATCTAGGAGCTTGTGATGTGTCATGTGGCATTGCCAGGAGGCAAGGTTAGATGTTACTCAGAAATTCACTCATTCTTCAAGTTTTGACTGTAAAATCAAGTTGGCCAAACACTGCACAGGAATTTAAAAAAAACAATTAACCGGTACTCACAACAGCACAGGTGGATCTACAATGGCGTTAGTGAAAGAAATCAGACAAGAATGAAAATGTGTTGTTTATAGCCCTCTGTAGTAAGTTCAAGAACAGGCAAGACTATTGTGGTGGTTGTTCAGGGTAGAAGTTGTCATTGCCTAGGAAAGGTCATATGGGAACCTAACTGGGTAATAGAAGTGATTGAAATTCTGATTGGGTGGGGATACTCTGGTAAAGACCACTGAGCCGTACATTTAATTTTGGGGTAACTTTATGCTCTTTATGAAATTATATATTCATAAATAAAGAAAAAGATCAGAGCAATATACATAACAGATTTTAACATTTTAGAAGGAATTAAACCAAAATAAATAATCTTTCCCATACACTTATTTATTCTTTCAACAAATGTCTATTGGGATATTGGATAGTCCATATTCCCCTTAGTACTCTTCCTTCCTGTACCAACGGATAGTGTTCCGCTGCAAAGTTCCTCCAAGCACTCCTGTCTGAGTGCTGTTTTTGGGTAGGGCATGCTGGATGTACCTGGAAGCCACGCCCTGTGCAAGCAGCCTTCCAAATGACAGGAAAGTGCTGGAGGACCAGTTTTTCGCTTTCTTGTGGGATGACTCTGAGGCATGTTCTGCACTGGCTCCCTGAGGACTGAGACCCAGTTGCCTGCAGTCCTAACTTGCTCTCTCTCACACCCTGAATTGGCTGCTTTCCTTTCCATCCCCCTTTCCCTCTGCCCTCCCTCTGCTCCTGGAATCACCTTCCAGATGACAAACTCCTTTGCACTCTTTAGGGAGAACTTAAGCTACTTGATTCCTGAGATGGAAAAGATTGTGAAAAAAACCAAGTCTCTTCTTTTCATGCAACTAATAATGTGAACAGATAATTTAATAAACATTAAAAGTGAAGTGGGGCAAGTGTTGAGTTTGGAGAGCACATCCAGAAAGAAACCACAGAATCAGCAGGGGAACCTTACTACGTCCAGGGGATATCCTAGAGCAGAGCTGCCAGCGACCGGGACACACTTTCTCCTCTTCTCTTCCTAAACTTCTTATCCCTCTCTATTTTTTTCATTCTTCTATGTAACTAGAAATGAAAGGAAACATTTATTTACTCAGGCCATTTCCTTATGCCCCTATGAACATCAATAAGTATTCTATTGAATTTACTGCCCATGTTGGTTCATTGTGCCTCCAAAGTTTATAGCACAGAACCGAGACTTTAGCCTTTGGAATTGGCCCCGGGTGTTTGGAAGTCATTCTCAATATTTTCAAACTTGCTTCCCATCTGTATGACATATATTTCCCAGGAAAATCCCACACATATTTCTTAGACCATGGGGGGAGATGCCTTTCAGGGTTGCTTGAAACTACCTACCAATCAGCAGCTGGCAGAAATGTGTAGAAGAACTGTCATCTGGAAATGGGCAGCTGACTTGTGTTGTTGGAGCTGTCATCCCCACTCCAGCAGCCTTTTCTGGGTGAAAAATTCTTCAAAGCACGTACATTTGAGGTCAGAGGCTTTCTCTTCTCTCTTTTTTTTAATGCTCCTCACCCTAATGGACATGGCAGGGGGCTCTCTAATCCAGGATCCAGTAGAGCATCAGACAAAACACAGGCTGTGGTTTGAACAGCTTTTTTGTCAGATAGATTGTGGAGTCATTTCAACAAGGATCTTTGCAGTTCAAGTGTCAGATGCCATACAATTCTTGTGCAGAAGTAGCATGCCTAAGGAAAGAGGGTCATTGAATTAGAAGAACCATTTCTATGGGCAGGACATTGAGGATATTTTTACCTTACTCTACGTGGAATCAGTTAGTTTTATACAAATATTTCCCTTCACTTTGTATTACAAGCCTACAAGATCATGTAAAAAATGGCAGAATCTCTACTTTTATTTATATATTACTTTGGTTAAGACATGTGTGCCTCCAAAGATCAAAGGACTCTGTTAAAAAGGGAATGTTCATGGTGAGGTCTGTAGATGAAACTATGCTCCCTTAAGACTAGTGTTTCTTAGATTTTTTTCTTTTTTTCTTTTTTTCCTGCCTTGGATTTATTCATACAAACATCATGGGAGGACACCAGCTCCACGCACATGCAACCTGTGGTCACACCTACCCTTCTGTGCTCCTGAAGGCTGAGAAGGAGGCCTTTACTATGGAGTCTTCATGGGGATCGTGAGCACCGTTAGGAGTCTGAGTTGGAGCCAGAAATAAAGCTTGATCTGGAGCTGCAGGCTGGGCCCTGGTTTGACTAGCAGATCTTGAGACCCTGGGCAATGCATGTGGGAGCACATTTCCCGAGTTTGGGTGGTCAGTTGGGCAGCTGATGGGGCTTGTGGATAATACCCTTGGGGACCTTAGACTTAATCTCCTTGGACTTGACAAAGGCTTTGATGGTTTTGGCATGTGTACTCATGGCTTTGTCATTATTGTCTTAAATCTTCTTCAGGTCCTTCTTATTGTGCTTCTTATTATTTTATGATTAGCACATATTACTTATACAGAATAATAGCTTTCATTGTGGCATATTCATACATGCATATAACAAGTATAACAAGCTTTGATCATATCCACTCCCTATTACTTTTTTTTCCCTTCCTTTCTCCCTTCCCTCTGGTCTCCTTTGTCTTCTTTGATAGTTTCCCTTCTACTTTCATGTTGTCTTTTTTTTATCCCTTAGATTCCACAAATGGGATAAAATGTGATACTTGCCTATCTGACTCTGGCTTATTTTGCTTAATGTGATGATATACAGCACTATCTGTTTTCCTGCAAATGCCATGTTTCATTCTTCTTTATGGCTGAATAATACTCCATTATGTATCTATACCATGTTTTCTTTATCTGTTCATCCACTGATGGTTGCTGTGCTTCCTGGAAAAGCTCATGTTCCTGAGGAACTGGGGTTCTGCCTTCTTAAGGCACTCATTTCTTTGTGATTGGGGTTATTTGATCCCTCCTTGAATGGCCTCTGCCATTTTCAGGTCTGGTTATGTGTGGTGTGCTTCTTGGCCTTGGCCATGTCTGCACCATTAACTTGTGGTTCCCCAAGACTGGATTAAAAAAAAAAAAAACCAGTGGTTTTACTGGTTAGGAAATGGTGATGGGAGAGAAAGGAACAGAAATGATTTATAAAAACTGTCAGCTATTTATCTCTGATAAACTACAGCTTATTTAGAATTCTATTGCTGCATAACATGCTATTTTAAACATAAAGGCTCAAAAAAAAAAAAAAACACCTGTTTATTAACTCACAGTAGCTGAGTTCTTTGCTCAGGGTATTACAAGTCAGACTCTGCTTCTCTCTGGAACCTCTAGGAAGAATCTGCTTCCAAGCTCAATTAGGTGTTGGCTGAATTCAGGTTTTTGAAATCGTAGCACTGGAATCCTTAGTTGCTTGTTGGCTGTCAGGCAGAAGGTCATTCTTACCTCTTAGACTTGACCCACATTCCTTGCCACATGGAACACTCATGGTCAAGCCAGCAACAGAACATCTCCCTCACAACTGTAGCCCTGTCCTTTGGCAAATTTCTTCTTCAAGTAGGAGCCCAACCACAGTTCTAAGAGCTCAGTAAGATCTGGCTCGCCAAGGATAATCTCCTCTTCAGCTGATCTGTGATTTAGCTCCATTTTCAAAATATCTTTATGCAGCACCTAGATTAGTGTTGGATTGGATAACTGGGAAGAGGTTTTTGTCTTGAGGACCATCTTAGAATTCTGCCTATGACAGACCTATATGCTAAAGATTTATTGTTTTCTTCTGGAAACATTCTTTTTTTTACTTGTTGCAATGAGTTATACATGATAGCAGAATTCATTTTGAATCACTGCACATGAATGGAGCACAACTTTTCTTTTCTCTGGTTATACACGATGAAGAGTCACATCATTCGTGTAATCTTATATGTGTTTAGGTAATGATGTTCATCTCATTCCATCATCTTTCCCATCCCTACAACCCCTCCCTTCCCATACTTCCCTCTGCCCAGTCTAAAGTTCCTCCATTCTTCCCTTGCCAACTGCCTCCCCACACCCCATTATGGGTTAGCATCCACAAATCAGAGAAAATATTTGGGCTTTGTTTTTTTGGGGATTGAGTTATTTCACGTAGCATGATATCCTCCAGTTACATCCATGTACCTGCAAATGCCATAATTTTATTCTTTTTTAAGGCTCAGTAATATTCTATTGTACATATGTACCATAGTTTCTTTATCCATTCATCTATTGAAAGGCATCTAGGTTGGTTCCACAGCTTAGCTATTGTGAATTGAGCTGCTATAAACATTGAAGTGGCTGTATCACTATAATATGCTGATTTTAAGTCCTCTGTGTATAGACTGAGGAGTGGGATAGCTGGGTCAAATGGTGGTTCCATTCCAAGTTTTCTTTTTTTTTAAATTTTATTTTATTTCTTCTAATTAGTTGTATGTAACAGTAGAATGCATTTATACATTTTGATACATCACATATAAACAGACTGTAATCTCTCATTTTTTGATCTTACATATTGCAGCATCACATTAGTCAGGAATCTCAGAGTGGTTGCACCATTTTGCAGTCCCACCAGCAAGGCAGCAAGGTATACATTTTTTCCCACATCCTCACCAACATTTTTAGTTCTTTGTATTCTTGATACTTGCCATTCTGACTGGAGTAGTTTTGATTTGCATTTCTCCAATTTCTAGACATGTTGAACATATTTTCATGTATTTGTTGATCAATTGTGTTTCTTCTTCTGTGAAGTGTCTGTTCAGTTTCTTAGCCCATTTATTGATTGGGCTATTTGGTTTTTTTGGTGTTGAGTTTTTTTGAGTTCTTTTATAGATCCTAAAGATTGGTGTCTACAAATGGTATGCCTTTACTCCATGTACAAACACAGAAACAACATGTATCCCATTTGTTTACAATAAAAATTAAAAAAAAAGATTGGTGTCTATCTGAGATGCCTGTGGTAAAGCTTTGCTCCCAATCTGTAGGCTCTCACATCACATTATTAATTGTTTCCTTTGCTGAGAAGTAGCTTTTAAGTTTGAATCCATCCCATTTATTGATTCTTGATTTTACTTCTTGCACTTTTAGAGTCTTGTCAAGGAAGTCAGTTCCCAAGCCAACATGATGAGGATTTGGGCTTACTTTTTCTTCTATTAGGCACAGGGTCTTTGGTCTAATTCCTAGGTCCTTGATTCTCTTTGAATTGAGCTTTGTGCAGGGTGAGAGTTAGGGATTTAATTTCACTTTGTTACATATGGATTTCCAGTTTTCTCAGCACCATTTGTTGAAGAGGCTATCTTTTTTACAATGTATGATTTTGGAACCTTTGTCTAGTATGAGATACCTGTATTCATGTGGTTTTGTTTCGGTGTCTTCTATTCTGTACCATTAGTCTATGTATCTGTTTTGGTGCCAATACCATGCCGTTCTTGTTAAGACTCTGTAGTATAGTTTAAGGTCTGGTATTGTGATGCTTCCTGCTTCAATCTTCTTGCTAAGGAGTGCTTTGGCTATTCTGGGCCTCTTATTTTTCCAAATGAATTTCATGATTCATGATTTCATGATTCATTTTTTCCAAATGAATTTCATGATTGCTATTTTTATTTCTATGAAGAATGTCATTGGGATTTTAATAGAAATTGCATTAAATATGAATAATGCTTTTGGTAGCATGGCCATTTTGACAATATTAATTCTGCCTATCCAAGACCATGGGCGATCTTTCCATCTTCTAAGGTCTTTCTCGATTTCTTTCTTTAGTGTTCTTTAGTTTTCATTGTAGGGGCCTCTCACCTCTTTTGTTAGATTGATTCCCAAGTATTGTATTTGTTTTTGAGGCTATTGTAAATGGGGTAGCTTTCCTAATTTCTCTTTCAGTGGATTCCTCACTGATGTATAGGAATGCATTTGATTTTTGGGTATTGATTTTATATCCTGCTACTTTGCTGAATTCATTGATTAATTCTAGAAGTTTTCTGGTGGAATTTTTTTGATCTTTTAAATATAAAATCATATCATTGGCAAATAGTGATAGATTGAGTTCTTTTTTTCCTATTCATATCCCTTTAATTTCTTTCTTCTGTCGAAATGCTCTGGTTAGGATTAGTGTTAGAATGGAATCACCTTTTGACCCCGCTATCCCACTCCTCAGTTTATACCCAAAGGGCTTAAAATCAGTGTACTACAGTGGTGCAGCCTCACCAATGTTTATAGAAACTCATTTCACAACAGGCAAACTAAGGAACCAACCTAGGTGTCGTTCAACAGATAAATGGGCAAAGAAACTGTGGTATATATACCACACAATGGGATATATAGAAAGAATGAAATTATGGCATTTGCAGGTAAATGGATGGAACTGGAGAATATTTTTGCTAAGAAAAATAAGCCAATCCCCCAAAATCAAAGGCTGGATATTTTCTCTGATATGCAGATGATCATTCACAGTAAGTGAGGTTAGGGCAAAATAGAAATACTTTGCATTAGGCAGAAGGAAGTGAAGGGAGGGGAGAGATATAGGGGTAGGAAGGGAGTAGAATGAATCAGATTATTACCCTATGTACATATATGACTACAGGACTGATATGATTCTACATCATATACAACCAGAAGAATATTTATATATGATGTGTCATAGTGCATTATACTGTCATGTGTAACTAATTAGAACAAATAAAAAGTAATGTAACCATGGGGTAAATAATATAATTGAAGGGAGTCTTCAATATCCCTCTCTCAATAATAGAACAAGTGGACAGAAGATCAGGAAGGAAATAGGGGACATGATCAGTGCAATAAACCAAGTAGATCTAACACATATGAAGGACATTTCACCCAAAAACAGCAAAATAGAAGTTTTCCGAGTGCACTTGGGAGATTCTCCTGGGTAGAATCATCATTTATTAGGCCACAGATTCATTTTCAATGGGTTTAAATAGGTGGAAGTTAGACAAAGTATCTTCTCCAACCACAACAGGATGATGTTATAAATCAATAACAGAGAGTAAACTGGAAAATTCACAAATTAGTGGGTGTTAGGAGACTTTTAAATAAACAATACTTCAAAGAAGATATCATAAGGAAGATTAGAACATAGTTATAAATTAAAATAAAAACCAATCAAAACAAAATGTATGAGATCTGGTGAAAGTGGCATTAAAGAGGAAATGCACAAGAAATATCTCAAATTAACAGCCAAACTTTATAATTTAAGGAACTAGAAGAACAAGCTTAATCCAAAGATAAAAGATTGAAGAAGATAAGAGATTAGAGCAGAGATGAACAAAATAGAGACTGTAAAAATTATAGATAACATCGACAAAACAAAAAATTGCTTCTTTTAGGTCAATGAAAATGACACAGGAAAGCTAGATGGACTAAAGAAAAAGAGACAGGCTTTTAATCAGCTTCTTCTTCACTATGAACAAAAGACCCAACAAGAACATGTAGAAGAGGAAAAGTTGATTTTTGCTCATAATTTGTGAGGTTCAATCCATGGTTGCTCAACTCCATTGCTCTGGGCCCAAGAAGAGGCAAAACATCATGGTAGAAGAGAGTGGAGAAAAAGCAGATCGGGACATGGCAACCAGGAAGCAGAGAGCTCTGCTCACCAGGGACAAAACATAAACCCCGAAGGCATGTACCCCCTGACCTACTTCCTCCATTCACACCCTACCTGCCTACAGTTAACACCCAGATAGCTCATCAGTGGATTAATCCACTGATTAAGCCACATCTTTCATATTTTAACCATTTCTCCTCTGAACATTTGCTTTGTCTCACATGTGAGCTGTTGGGGAATACCTCATATCTAAACTACAATGAGCTTCAAATGACTAAAATTAGATACAAAAACAAAGATAGCAATACCAATTCCATAGAAATAAAAAGGATTGCAAGAGAATACTATTAGCAATTTTTTGACAACAGATAGGATAATTTAGATAAAATGGATACATAACCCTATCAAAATAAACAACAAAAAATTAAAAATTTCAAATAGATCCTATAGCCAACTTGTAAGAAGACTGAATCAGTAATTTAAAACCTCCTGACAGAGAAAAACCTTGGATCTAAATTCTTCTCTAGTGAATTCTATCAAACATTCAAAGCAAAATCAATGTCCATCTTTTTTTTTAATTTATTATTTTTTTATGTTAATTTATTTTTATTGTAAACAAATAGGATACATGTTGTTTCTGTTTGTACATGGAGTAACAGCATACCATTTTCGTAATCATACATTTACATAGGGTAATGATGTTTGATTCATTCTGTTATTTTTTCCTTCCCTCCCACCCCTCCCACCCCTCTTTTCCCTCTATACAGTCCCTCCTTCCTCCATTCTTGCCCCCCTCAATGTCCATCTTTCTGAAACTTCAAAATATTGAAGCAGAAGGAGTGTTTCCTAACTAATTCTATAAGGCCTACATGACTGTAGGGCCAAAGTCAGAAAAATACACTGAAAGAAGAAAGCAATAGCCCAATATTCTTGTGTCAAGAAAATGTGTGAAAAATGACTTCAACATCATTTAAAAGTATTATATTCTATGATCAGGTGGGATTAATTCCTATACCAGTATGGTTTAACCTATGAAAATGTATCAGTGGGTTTGCATCTGTGTCTTCTGTTCTGTACCATTGGTCTACCTGTCTATTTTGGTGCCAATACCATGCCATTTTTGTTACTATTGCTCTGTAGTATAGTTTAAGGTCTGGTATTGTGATACCTCCTGCTTTGCTTTTCCTGCTCAGAATTGCTTTGGCTATTCTGGGTCTTTTATTCTTCCAGGTGAATTTTATGATTCTTTTCTCTATTTCTATGAGGAATGTCATTGGGATTTTAATTGGAATTTCATTGAATCCATACAGTTCCTTTGGAAGTATGGCCATTTTGACAATATTAATTTTTCATATCCAAGAGCATGGGAGATCTTTCAATCTTCTAAGGTTTTCTTAAATTTTTTTCTTTAGTGTTCTGTAGTTTTCATTGTAGAGGTCTTTCACTTCTTTTATTAGATTGATTCCCAAGTATTGTATTTGTTTTCGAGGCTATTTCTGTTTCCTAATTTCTCTTTCAGAGAATTCATCACTTAGGAATAGAAATGCATTAGATTTATGGGGGTGATTTTATATTGTGCTATTTTGCTGAATTCATTTATTAGTTCTAGAAGTTTTCTAGATCCTCGAAATATAAACTCATATCACTGGTAAATAATGATAGTTTGAGTTTTTCTTTTTCTACTTGCATCCCTTTAATTTATTTGGTCTGTCTAATTGCTCTGGCTAGTGTTTCAAGGATAATGTTGAATAGAAGTGGTGGAAGAGGGCAGCCCTGTCTTGTTCCAGGTTTTAGAGGGAATGCTCTCAGTTTCTCTCCATTAAGAATGATGTTGACTGTGGACTTAGCATAGATAGCCTTATCTCATACTAGACAAAGGTGCTAAAAACATACAATGGAGAAAGGATAACCTCTTCAACAAATGGTACTGGCAAAGCCGGAAATCCATATGCAGTAAAATTAAATTAAACCCCTATTTTTCACCCTACACAAAACACTCAACTCAAAATGGATCAAGGACCTAGGAAGTAGACCTGAGACCCTGAAAAAGTAGACCCATACTTCATCATGTTGGCTTAGGACCAGACTTCCTTAACAAGACTCCCATAGCACAAGAAATAAAAGCAAGAATCAATAAATGGGATGGATTCAAACTAAAAAAGCTTTTTCTCAGCAAAGGAAACAATCAATAATGTGAAAAGAACGTCTACAGAGTGGGAGAAAATCTTTTCCATGCACACTTCAGATAGAACACTAATCTCCAAAATTTATAAAGAACTTAAATAATTTACACAAAAAATACAAAGAACCCAGTCAATAAATGGGCTTAAGGAACTGGACAGACACGTCACAAAAGAAGATGTACAGGTGATCAACAGATATATGAAAAAGTGCTCATCATCTCTAGTAATTAGAGAAATGCAAATCAAAACCACCCTAAGATTTCATCTCAGTCCAATTAGAATGGCTATTATCAAAAACAAGCAATAACAAGTGTTGACGTGGATGTGGGGAAAAAGGTACACTTATACATTGCTGGTGGAGTTGCAGATTGGTGCAGCCACTCTGGAAAGCAGTGTGGAGATTCCTCCAAAAACTTGGAATGGACCCACCATTTGACCCAGTTATCCCACTTCTTGATATATACCCATAGGACTTATAATCAGCATACTATAGTATTGCAGTCATATCAATGTTTATAGCTACTCAACTCACTGTTCATAACTAGATTGTGGAACCAACGTAGATGCCTTTCAAGAGGTAAATGGATAAAAGAATGGTATATATACACAATAAAAATATTACTCAACCATAAAGAAGAGTAAAATTATGGCATTTTCAGGTAAATGGAGGGAGCGGGAGAATATCATGCTAAGTGAAATAGCCAATTTCAAAAAAACCACAGGCCAAATGTTTTCTCTGATAAGTGGATGATGATACATAGTGGGGGAGGGGGGTGGTGGGTAAGAGAAGAATGGAGGAACTTTGGAGTATGTAGAGGGAAATAGGGTAGGAGCGGGCGGGGAAAGGAAGGATAGTGGACTGAGACAGACATCATTACCCTATGTACATGTATGATTACATGAATGGTGTGAATCTACATTGTGTACAACCATAGAAATGAAAAGATGTACCCCATTTGTGTATAATAAATCAAAATGCAGTCTGTAAAAATAAAAAAAAAATATAAATGAGTTGATTAGAAGCAAAAAATAAAAATAAATCAGTGTCTTTTACCTCATTAACAGCATTAAGAGTAAAACCCACATAATCATTTTAATTGATGCAGAAAAAAGCATTTGACACAATTACACCCCCTTTCATCATAAAACACTCAATTAACTAAGAATAGGAGAAAACCATCTCAACATAATAAGTCATATCTGATAAATTCACAGTAAATATATCATACTCAATTTTTAAAAGTTGGAAGCTTTTCTTTTAAAACTGGGTCCAAGACAAGAAGGCTTGCTTTCACCACTTTTGTTCAATATAGTATTGGAAGTCTAAGCCAGAGCAATTAGGCAAGAAATAGAAATAAGGCATCCAAATTGGAAAGGAAGAAGTAAAATTATTTCTGTTTGTGAATGATATAATCTCATGTGTAGAAAACTCTATAAAGATTCCAGAAAAATTCTGTTAGAACTAATAAATGAATTCAGCATAGTAGCAGGATACAAAGTCAACACACAAAATATAGTCGTATTTCTATATACTCACAATGACCCATTAGAAGAGGAAATTGACAACAACTCCATTTACAATAACATGAAATAGAATCAAAGAAATAAGAATTAACCAATGACATGAAGACTTTTACCCTGAAAACTGAAAAATATTGCTGTAATAAATTAAAGGACACATAAAAAAACGGAAAGATAATCTATACTCATAGATTGGAAGAATTAATATTGTGGAGATGTTGATACTACCCTAAATGTTCTAGGGATTTAATGCAATCCTTATAAAAATTCCAATGATATTTTTTGCTGATGTTGAAAAAGTCATCCTCATGCAATCCTCAAATAGCCAAAAAAACATGAAAAAGAAGAACAGAGACAGGGTACTCAAATATCCTGACTTTAAAACTTACTACAAAAGTGGTAGTAGTCAAAAGAGCATAGTTCTGGTATAAAGACAGACATACAGATCAATAGGAAACAATTGAAGGCCCAGATATAAACCCTTCCTTATATAGTCAAGTGATTTTAACAAGGGTGCCAAAATCATTTAGTGAAGAAAACAGTCTTTAACAAATGACCCTGAAGAAAAGGAATAGCCACATGCAAAAGAATGAAGTTGGACCCTTACCCTATACCAAATGCAAAAATTAAAGTGGATTTAAGACCAAAATGCAAAACTTAGAACTGTAACTCTTAATGCAAAACAGGGAGGTAGAGCTTCATGTTTTATTTGGCAGTGATTTCTTGGATATGACACTGAGGACACAGGGAACGAAAGAAAAAACAGACAAATTAAACTTTGTAAAAATTAATGACTCTGGTGCATCAAAAACACTATCAACAGAGTGGAAAGAAAACCTACCCAAAGGAAGAAAATATTTGCAAATCACATATCTCATAAGAGAATAATAACCATAATACCAAGAGAACACCCAAAATACAACAGCCGAAAAAACCTGATTAAAAAAAGGCAACATACTTGTATAGTAGACATTCTCTCTCTGTCTCTCTCTCTCTCTCTCTTTCTCTTTTGGTACCAGGGATTAATCTCAGGGGCACCCAACCACTGAACCACATCCCCAGCCCTTTTTTTGTATTTATTTGTATTTAAAGACAGGGTGTCACTGAGTTGCTTAGTGCCTCACTCTTGTTAAGGCTTTGAAATCACAATCCTTCTGCCTCAGCCTCCTGAGCTGCTGAGATTATAGGTGTGTGCCACCGTGCCAGACTTTGACATTTTTTTTTCAAAGAAGATACATAAAAGGTCAATAAACATATGAAAAAATGCTAAAAATCACTAATCTTTATGAAAATGAAACTTAAAAATACCATGAGAGGGCTGGGGATATAGCTCAGTTAGTGGATGCACTAGCATGCATAAGGCCCTGTGTTCCATCCCCAGTACCACCAAAAAACAAAAAAACATGTGATATCACCACCCCACATTCTTTGAATGTGCGTTACTAAAAACCAAAACATAAAAATAACAAGTGTTGGCAAGGACGTGGAGAAATTGTACCACCCTTGGAAACCAAAAATGGTGTATCCTCTGGGGAAATAGTGTGGCTGCTCTTAAAAGTATTAAACATGGAATTACCATATGATCTAGTAATTATACTTCTCAGTATGTACTCAAAAGAATTGAAATCAGGTTCTCTACAGTTGCGTTATTCACAACAGGTAAAATATGGTAGCAACGCACGCATTCTTCAATGGATGAAGAAAAATGTGGCACATACATACTGTGGAATACTATTTAGCCTTACAAAGAAGACAATTCTGACATATACTACAATAGAGATGAACCTCGAGGACATTTTTTAATTATTTTTTAATTTAGCTTTTAATTTTTTACAGACTGCATTTTGATTCATTGTACACAAATGGGGTACATCATTTCATTTCTATGGTTGTATACAATGTAGATTCATACCATTTGTGTAACCATACATGTACATAGGGTAATGATGTCTGTCTCATTCCACCATTTTTCATACCTCTCATTTCCTTCTACATATTCTGAAGTTCCCCCATTCTTCTCTCATTCCCCAACCCCCACCCCCATTATATATCATTCTCCACTTATCAGGGAAAACATTCGGCCTTTGGTTTTTTGGGCTTGGCTTATTTCACTTAGCATGATATTCTCCAATTCCATGCATTTATTTGCAAACGCCTCTCATTTCCTTCTACATATTCTGAAGTTCCCCCATTCTTCTCTCATTCCCCAACCCCCACCCCCATTATATATCATTCTCCACTTATCAGGGAAAACATTCAGCCTTTGGTTTTTTGGGCTTGGCTTATTTCACTTAGCATGATATTCTCCAATTCCATGCATTTATTTGCAAATGCCTCTCATTTCCTTCTACATATTCTGAAGTTCCCCCATTCTTCTCTCATTCCCCAACCCCCACCCCCATTATATATCATTCTCCACTTATCAGGGAAAACATTCGGCCTTTGGTTTTTTGGGCTTGGCTTATTTCACTTAGCATGATATTCTCCAATTCCATGCATTTATTTGCAAATGCCATAATATTATTCTTCTTTATGACTGAATAGTATTCCATTGTGTATATATATCAGAGTTTCTTTATCCATTCATCTGTTGAAGGACATGTAGGTTGGTTCCACAATCTAGCTATTGTAAACTGAGCTGCTATAAATATTGATGTGGCTGTGTTACTGTAGTTTGCTGATTTTAGGTCCTTTGGGTATAAACCAAGGAGTGGGATAACTGGGTCAAAAGGTGGGTCCACACCAAGTTTTCTGAGGATTCTCCATACTGCTTTCCAGAGTGGCTGCACTAATTTGCAACTCCACCAGCAATGTAAAAGTGTGCCTTTTCCCCACATCCATGCTAACATCTATTATTGTTTGTGTACTTGATAATAGCCATTCTAATTGGAGTAAGATGAACTCTTAGAACTGTTTTAATTTGCATTTCTCTAATTACTAGAGATGTTGAACACTTTTTCATATATTTATTAATTGCCTGTGTGTCTTCTTCTGTAAAGTGTCTGTCCAGTTCCTTGGCCCATTTATTGATTGAGTTCTTTGTATTTTTGGTGTAAAGTTTGGCAAGTTCTTTATAAATTTTGGAGATAAGTGCTCTATCTGAAGTGCATGTGGAAAAGATTTTCTCCCACTCTGTAGGCTCTCTCTTCACATTCTTTTTTTTTTTTTTTTTTTTTTTTTTTTTTTTTTTTTTTTTTTTTAGGAGAAAACCACTTTTAATTGAAAAATAAAGCAATGCATCTCAAATAAGACTCTGTTTAAACAAACAACATAAACTGTAATATGTTGAGAGAAAAGGCTTTCCTAAGTGGTATTGTGAAATTTAGTTATCAGTATTAATACAGTTTCCCTCCTTTATCCTGACAAATATTTAAAATAAGAACTTTTCCCCATGAACCTAATTTCCATGAATTAAATGTGTACAGGTTTATCCCTATTTTCAACCCACTGACAAAGGAGTGGAGATTTTAAACAATTATTTCCACACTTGAGATCCCAGAGAAAAGCAAATACCAAAGTAAATATTTTCCTTATGAAAAATCTTATATGTAAAACACACAAGACTATTAATATTTAACTCATTCACAAAACTTCAAAACACAATTTATCAAGATGACCCCTACAACAACTTTCCTTTAAAGAAGTTTGCAAATTTCAGAATGGTTTAGGTTGACATATCAGACATATTAAACTTTGAAAGAAACTACTACTAAAGTTATTGCTTTAAACTGGAAAAAAAAAAACCTATGGTTGAAGTAACTTTCTAAAAAGAACTCATACAGTTGTACAGTTGTTCTTAAAATTATACTCATGTTAACTGCAGAGAAAAATGTTAAAGCATACAGTAAACATCACTCTTAGAATAACAGAACAAAGGCATTAAGATGTATGGCTTTTTGTGTGATTGTTATTACTATCTATAAATAAAGTCATTGCTGTTTGACTGAAAAAGGTTTTTACAAAACTTCACTTCCAGAATTAACATTTTTATTAAATCAAGTTTAAAAAAATGTTCAGTGTAGAAAAGTCAACAAGGGTTTTAAGAAAACCAAAATATACCTTTTTATACAATATATGTATATATTAGCAGCAAACTACTGAGATTTTGATCTTTTAGTAATTTTAAAGAAAGCATAAACATTGTATATTAGTTTGGAATGTCAGTGAATTAACTTTATCCTTTTTTCCTGTGATTTGGCCCTTCTATAAAATACTTTATGATTCCCATTACAGAATATTAAGAACAAACTTAGTTTTGACTACAAAGTAGTGAAACTGTGGCTGGTAAAATCTGTTTTCACTACATCATAGCCACGCATTATTTTTGAGAATAACAAATGAGCACCATAACAACAGGTAATTGTGTGTCAACTCAATTTTTAAGGTGTAATAGCAACCAACTTATACCACTTAGTATTTGACTGCTTTTAAAAAATTTGGTGATATATAAAATTTTAATAAAATCAGATAATTAAATCCTATATTGCTCATTCATTTTTAAATTCTTAATAAAAATTATGTATAACCTGACAAACTGCATGCAAAGATATATGTGTATATGTATGTTATGTATATATACACAAAAGTGTATGTACATATATATCTTTAGCTTTGAATTTCTTTAAATTTCTCATTTAAGTATATCTGTAGAATATAATATCACCAACTGAAAGTTTTTACTAAGTTTCATCTTAGCTAATGAGAAACACTGGCTATTAAAAATTCTGTGGCAAAACTACTGTTATTCAGCTTAGTACTTCAGCTTACAAATTAGTCAAACAAACAAGATTGAATTACCAACTGCCCAAAAGAAATAAATTTTTCTCTTGATATTTCCTTCTAACAGCAAAAAGGAAATGTTTTTACAATGAACTTTTACTTTTTAAAGAGTTAAAATTATTAAAGAAATCTCATTAGTCTTCAAAAATACTAAATGTTATATAAATACAATTTTCTTATAGTTGAAGACTTCAGCTATAATCTGTGTTTAAAAAATTTCCTTTGGATTCTTCCATTTAGCACTTCAAGTTTTCATTCTGCAACTCTGACAATCTGGCTCAGATTTGTTAAGTTTATATCAATCACATCTTTCAGAATTTGCTACTGTGTGATACCTGTGTACAATAAATAGGAGAAACTGCACCAAATTTCAAAAGCAACATAATAATAATGAAAATTCAAAAATATGTAATATAAAAAAAGATAAAAGTAAAACAGGGATTCCCTTTTCACTACTACCTTAGTGAAATACAAACCTTTTTATCCTTTTAAAGTAATGTCATAACTGTCATTTTTTAACTTGTCAAGAGGATAAAGTTTTTGGGTGGCCCAACCTTTATTTTTCAATTAAAAAATTTAAAACTATAGACTGAATTACTTTTATTAATATACATATCAAGTTGCTGAATCCGTGACTTCCTGTAGTTTTCCCCTTAAAGATGGCACTTGCAGGTACAAAGATGCAGAGATGTCTGTAGGCTTCAGATGTTTACTTGACAAGATTCTTCAACGGCAGTTTGATATTGGGTTTCTTCATCTAGTTGAAGATTCACAAATTCTCCATAATCAAACTGATGTTTTTGATTTAGATGACTAACAAAATTTCTAGTAATCTGGCTAGGATCTCCCCAAGGAAGAGACACACAAAAAGGACATGTCACAGGAACTATCTGAAATAGGTGGTTACTGTTACAGTGATCAAGTAAACGCTGTCTGGTAAAATTTGACTCTTGACACAAGGCACACTTAAAGGTGGGATGCCCAGAACTTGTACTCTCTTGGTAAGTTTCTGTGTTATCAGATGTGGACGTTTCACTCCTATTACTATTCCCTACTGAATCTTGAGATATCTGAAAGTTTGGAATGATAGAAGAAACACCATATTCATCCTGATACTTCTTACAAGATTTATAATGATGTCTCATGCGATAGAATTTAATCTGTTCTGCACAGCATCTACAGCTACCCGAAAACTTCCTCATGATATTTTCAAGATCTAAGGCCCGTTCTGGACACGCTCTTTCTCTTCTAGTCACATTTCCACGACATAGGGGACAATGTATTCCACTTTCTCTCATTGCAGTCAGGAAACATTTTCTACAGAAAACGTGCTGACAGGCCACGGTCCCCACGGGCGTTTTGAGCAACTCCTGACAGAGCGGGCAGTAGAAATCATCTTCGGTGTAGGTCGTGGCCCCGGACAGCTCCTCGGCAATGGCGGCAGCGGTCAAGGTGGCTGCGGCGGCCCTGGCCGACTACCTGCGCAGACCGGGGTGGGGAGGGGAATCCTCTCTTCACATTCTTGATTGTATCCTTTGCTGAGAAAACATTTTGTAGTTTGAGTCCATTCCATTTTATTGATTCTTGCTTTGATTTCTTGTGCTTCGGGAGTCTTGTTGAGGAAGTCTGAGCCTAAACCAACATGATGAAGATTTGGGCCTACTTTGTCATCTATTAGGTGCAGGGTCTCTGGTCTAATTCCTATGTCTTTGATCCATTTTGAGTTGAGTTTTGTGCAGGGTGAGAGATAGAGGTTTAATTTAATTTTATTGCATATGGATTTCCAGTTTTCCCAGTACCATTTGTTGAAGAGGCTATCTTTTCTTCATTGTATGTTTTTAGCTCCTTTGTCTATTATGAGGTGACTGTATTTATGTGGTTTTGTCTCTGTGTCTTCTCTTCTGTACCATTGGCCTGCCTATTTTGGTGCCAATACCATGCTGTTTTTGTTACTACTGCTCTGTAGTATAGTTTTATGTCTGGTATTGTGACAAGTCCTGTTTCACTTTTTCTATTCAGGATTGTTTTGGCTATTTGAGGTCTCTTATTCTTCCAGATGAAGTTCATGATTGCTTTCTCTATTTCTATGAGGAATGTCATTGGGATTTTAATTGGAATTGCATTGAATCTGTATAGTGCCTTTGGTAGAATGGCCATTTTGACAATGTTAATTCTGCCTATCCAAGAACTTGGGAGATCTTTCCATCTTCTAAGGTTTTGTTCAATTTCTTTATTTAATGTTTAATGTAGATTTCATTGTGGAGGTCTTTCACCTCTTTTATTAGATTAATTCCCAAGTATTTTATTTTTTTTTTGAGGCTACTGTGAATGGAGTGGTTTTCCTAATTTCTCTTTCAGAGGATTCATCACTTATGAATAGAAATGCATAGATTTATGCATATTGATTTTATATCCAGCTACTTTGCTGAATTCATTTATTAGTTCTAGAAGTTTTCTAGTGGAGTTTTTTGGATCTTCTAAATATAGGATCATGTCATCAGAAAATAGTGACAGCTTTAGTTCTTCTTTTCCTATTTGCATCCCTTTAATTTCTTTGGTCTGTCTAATTGCTCTGGTAGAGTTTCAAGGATGATGTTGAATAGAAATGGTGAAAGAGGGCATCCCTGTCTTGTTGCAGTTTTTAGAGGGAATGCTTTCAGTTTTTCTCCTTTAAGAATGATGTGGCTTAGCATAGATAGCCTTTATCATGTTGAGGTATGTTCTGACTATTCCTATTTTTTCTAGTGTTTTAAGCATGAAGGGGTGCTGTATTTTATAAAATGTTTTCTCAGCATCTATTGAAATAATCATGTGATTCTTAACTTTAAGTCTATTGATGTGAATTACATTTATTGATTTCTAGATATTGAACCAACCTTACATCCCTGGGATACACCTCACTTGATCATGGTGCACTATCTTTTTAATATATTTTTGTTCGTGATTTGCCAGTATTTTGTTAAGAATTTTTGCATCTATGTTCATCAGGGATATTGGTCTAAAGTTTTCTTTCCTTGATGTGTCTTTGTCTGGTTTGGGTATCAGAGTGATACTAGCCTCATATAATGAATTTGGAAGGGTTCCTTCCTTTTCTATTTCCTGAAATACTTTGAGGAGTATTGGTGTCAGTTCTTCTTTAAAGGTCTTGTAGAATTCAGCTGAGAATCCATCTGGTCCTGGGATTTTCTTGGTTGGTAATCTTTTGATGGCTTCTTCTATTTTGGTGCTTGAAATTGATCTGTTTAGATTGTGTTCGTCTTCCTGATTCAGTTTGGGAGTATCATATGTCTCTAAAAATTTGTCAATGTCTTCGATATTTTCTCTTTTGTTGGAGTAAGGATTTTCAAAGTATCTTCTAATTATGTTATGTAACTCAATGGTGTCTGTTGTGATCTTTCCTTTTTCATCACAAATTCTAGTAATTTGAGTTTTCTCTCTCCTTCTCTTCATTAGTGTGGCTAGGGGTTTATCAATTTTGTTTACTTTTTTGAAGAACCAACTTTTTGTTTTGTCAATTTTTTGAATTGTTTCTCTTGTGTCAATTTCATTGATTTCAGCTCTGATTTTAATGATTTCCTGTCTTCTACTATTTTTGGTGTTGATCTGTTCTTTTTCTAGGGTTTTGAGGTGTAATGTTAGGTCATTTAGTTGTTGACTTTTTATTTTTTTTAATGTATGAGCTCAATGCAATGAGCTTAGTACTGCTTTCAGAATGTCCCAGAGATTTTGATGTTGTATCATTGTTCTCATTTACCTCTAAGAATTTTTTTTACTTCTTCCCTGATGTCTTCTGTTTTCATTGCATCATTCAATAGCATATTATTTAGTCTCCAGGTGTTTGTTATTTTATCATTAATTTCTAATTGCATTCCATTATGGTCTGATAGAATACAGGGTAGGATATCTTTTTTTTTGTATTTGCTAATGGCTTTTTTGTGGCATAGCATATGGTCTATTTTGGAGAAGGATCCATGAGCTGCTGAGAAGAAAGTATATTCACTTGATGATGGATGAAATATTCTGTAAGTATCCATTAAGTTTATATTATTGATTGTATTATTTAGTTTGATAATTTCTTTGTTTGGTTTTTGTTTGGAGGATCTATCCAGTGGTGAGAGCAGTGTGTTAAAGTTCCCCACTATTAATGTGTTTTGGTCTATTTGATTCTTAAAATTGAGAAGGGTTTGTTTGATATACATAGATGCTCCATTGTTTGGAGCATAAATATTTAAAATCATTATTATCTTGCTGTTTTATGCTTCCCTTAAGCAGTATAAAATGTCCTTCTTTATCCCTTCTGACTAACTTAGTTTTGAAGTCAACTTTATCTGATATGAGGATGGAGACCCCTGCTTTTTTACTGGGTCATGTGCATGGTATATTTTTCCCATCCTTTCACCTTTAGTCTGTGGATGTCTTTTTCTATGAGATGAGTCTCTTGCAGGCAGCATATTGTTGGGTCTTTCTTTTTAATTCAATCTGCTAGTCTCTGTCTTTGATAATTGGATTTAGGCCATTGACATTCAGGGTTATTATTGAGATATGATTTGTATTCCTGGTCATTTTGTCTTATTTTTGATTTTTTACTTGGTTTTGATTGGCTTTTCCTTTAGAGTAGTTCCTCCCTTTGTTGACTTGTATTGTTGTTTTTCACTTCCTCCTCATGAAATATTTTGCTGAGAATGTTCTGTAGGGCAGGCTTTCTATTTGTAAATTCTTTTAACTTTTGCTTATTGTGGAAAGATTTTATTTCATTGTCAAATCTGAAGGTTAGTTTTGCTGGGTATAGGATTCTTGGTTGGCATCCAAGTTCTTTCAGAACTTGAAATATATTGTTCCAGGCCCTTCTTGCTTTTAGAGTCTGGGCTGAGATATCTGCTGATGTCCCTATTGGTTTTACCTTATATGTAACCTGACACTTTTCTCTCGCAGCCTTTAAAATCCTATCTTTATTTTGTATGTGAGGTATTTTCATTATAATGTGTCTTTGTGTGGATCTGTTGTAGTTTTGTGCACCTGGTATTCTGTAAACCTCTTGTATTTGATTTTCCATTTCATTTTTCAGGTTTGGGAAATTTTCTGATATTATTTCATTGAACAGGTTGTTCATGCCTTTAGTTTGTATCTCTGTACCTTCCTCAATCCCAATAATTCTTAAATTTGGTCTTTTCATGATATCCCATAATTCTTGGAGGTTCCGTTCATGACTTCTTAACATCTTCTCAGTTTGTTCAACTTTATTTTCATGATTAAATATTTTTTCTTCATTGAGATTCTGTCTTCCATGAGGTCTATTCTGTTGGTGATGCTTTCTATTGAGTTTTTAATTTGGTTTATTGTTTCTTTAATTTCAAGTATTTCTGTTTGGTTTTTCTTTTCAGAACCTCTATCTCTTTTCTGAAGTGTTCTTTTGCTTCCTGCATTTGCTCTTTGAACTGTCTACTGGAATGGTCATGCATTGCCTGCATTTGCTCTCTTAACTCATCTTTTGCTTCACAGATTATTTTCATTATGCAGATTCTGAACTCTTTTTCTGTCATTTCTACTGCCCTGCTGTCATTGGCTTCTATCACAATAGCATCTTGGTTTGTTAGGGACACCTTCTTCCCCTGTTTTTTCATATTGTTTCTATATATTCCCCTTTAGCAGTGAAGATCAGAGATACTGAAGTTTTCCCCTGCAAGTTCATGATGACCCTGCAGTTTTCCACTCCTCTCCTTTGAAGGGGATATCAATACCAATAGCACCCAATACAGAGAAAATGTAGCCCTGAACCAGGTAACCCCTATGAAGACTTTAACATTTTAAAAATAAACAGGATCAGTTCAATTACTATTTATAATATTTCTAGTTGTGAATAAGAGGATGGGGAAAGGGTGTAGGACGTAAGTGAATAAATAGAGGCACCTGTCAAAGGGCCTCCAGTCTCCTGTAGGTGTCTTAGGAAGGGAGCTGCCTTTCCAATGTTGATGGTCACGCCCTCAGGAATAAATCAAAATGCCTGCACCAACCTCCAAAGAAGCTGGGGAGCCCCAGTGAGGGTGTGCTGAGTCAACAGGGAGGCAGGCACAGTGTCCCTCAGCGGTAGGGGGACAGGTGGGCAGGCTCAGCTACCAGCCTCTGACCTCGGTGTCCTCAAGGATATTATGCTGAGTGAAATGAGCAGTCACAAAAGCACAAATGCTGTATGATTCCACTCTGAGCAGTAAAAACCAGAGGCAGGAAGTAGAATGCTGGTTACCAGAGGTTAAGGGGGTGGGGGAGATAATGGGGAATTATAGTTTAACAGGTACAGAATTTCAGCTTTACAAGACAAAAATGGTTATGGAGATGGGAATAGTTGTAACAACAATATGAATATACTTATTCCACTGAAGTGTACGCTTAGAAATGGTAAAGATGGTAAATTTTATGTTATGTGTATTTTATCAAGATTAAAGCATTGGAGAAAAAGTTGTCAGTAACTTCAAATTTTTTTTTAAATCCTGAGTGAAGCAAATAATATAACTTTATGATCTTGAGACACATACATCCTAAGTTTCCTCTTTCTGGGATCCTAATACATTTTTCTGTATTGTTTTTCTCTCCCTGATTCAGCCTTGGACATACTCCCTGATCTAACTTGTGTTTCCCAGTTGTCCTTTAGTGGGACATGCGGAGGCAGCGTTTGGTTGCAAGGTTACTGTGCTTCCCATCCCCCAATGCCATCTACCTTTCTGACCCAGTATCCTGTTGAAATGAGGTCTAGCCTTTGCCCATGATTTTTTATTTTGTATTCATTCAACACACATTTATTGGATATGTGTTAAGTGCTGTTCCTGGAAGTGTAACAGACAAAAAAGAAGACCTTATAGAGCTTATATATCAGTAGGAAAATAAACAAGACAGGTAAATATAACATTTGGCCATTACATATTTTTCTATACTCAGATTTTCAGGCCTTCCACTTGACCCTGTGTTAGTTCCCAGTGAACCTATGCTTAGAGGGCATTTTCCTTTTGCTAGATTGTAAGTTTCTGTAAGATATGGAGTTGGGATATAAGGCTCCTTACAAGAACAAGCTTCCTCCTAGAAGAAGGAGGTGGTAAAGACATACCATAGCCTTATTGCTTAGCATGGTTCCTACCACTTTGCAAGCCTAGGCCTGGGGTGGGGTGCTGGCTGAGTTAACCTGACTCAGGTATGAACTGACATAAATAACACCACTAAGGCCTGGCTGAGAGAGTTAAACTTGTCCTTTAAAATAAAGGTAATTCCAGAGACTTGGGAGGCTGAGGCAGGAGGATGGCAAATTTGAGGCCAGCCTCAGTAACTTAGTGAGACTCAACAACTTTGCCAGACCTGTCTCAAAAAAATAAAAAATAAAAGTAAAAACAAATGGGGATGTGGCTCAGTGGTAAAGTGTCATTGGGATCAGTCCCCAATACCAAAAAATATAAAATAAATAAACATAAAAAATTAGAAAAAATAAAATAAGATAAAGGTTGGGGAGAAATAAGAGAAATATGTTTATAAATGCCATTTGTATTGGTTAATAGGAAGCCATTATTATATGGTGCCACTCGACTTTTTAAAAGTTTTTAATTTGGGTTACTTCTTATGTTGATATGATTTTAAACTTCCCCAGAAGTGTTTGATATCATGTTCTGTCCCTGGAACAGATGTGTCTGGACCTGTCTCACCGGTGTTGATTCCACCTGTGTGACTGGTCTGCTCCTAAGACCTGCCCTTCCTGGGCTACCTCATATTCCTGTGTTTACCTATCATGCTGGAAAAGGTGATTACTTCAGATTTAAAAGCACCACTTCTGCAGCTTAGGGACACAGAGTACAAATTTAACAAAGTTCCTTGAGTTGGAAAAGGTAAACACTTAGTAGAGTGAGCTCCTGGCTGGTTGCTTCTGGGTTACCTATGGACAAGATAAGATTATTATCATTGCTATTGTTATTATTATGTTTATTACTACTGGTGGGTAATCATTCCAAAAAATCTGCTCTAAAAGTGTTGCTGAGCAGTCTACAAATTGGACTTTATCAAAAGGATAGCATTCATAACTCTTATAGCATTCATAACTCTTGTATCATTTGCTTGTCTCTTTCCGTTGACCTTTTCAGCAGGTGTTGTCTACAAGAGGTTATTTCTGGTGGAGCCTGAGATGTTCCCAAAGTTGACAGTTACTTACTGGCAAGTTAAATTTATGATACATTTAAACATTTATACTAATTTACAATGAAGAACCTGTCCTAGGTATGAACTGAAAAAACAATATTGAGGTCTGGTTGGGACAGTTAAATTAGGATTTTAAGATAAAGGTCACCTCTTTTCTGTGACTTGGGAAGCTGAGGCAGGAGGATCACAAGTTTGAGGCCAGCTTCTGCAACTTAAAGAGATGCTCAGCAATGTTGTGAGACAAGGTCTCAAAATAAAAAAAAATAAAAAGTGCTGGGGAGGTAACATTTTTTTTCATCGTTTTGGTGTGTGTCTAAAATGTCAGTTTGACCTGAAGTGGAAATTATATTTGGTTGTTTCACCAAGGAAAACATCTAAATCTTGGTTTTCTAATTCAGGAGAAAATGTGTATAATGAGTGTCAGTTTTCATGTCTGCTTTATCAGAATATCCTTTGAATGGAAATGTTCCTTATGAAAAAAAAAAGTGAGAACAATGGATTAAAATGTTATGAATATATGTATATAAAATAAAATAATAATGTAAATCCTATAATAATGCATTTATAGTTTTACCTTGATGCTAACAAATAATGAAAGCTATGCATGAGGAAATCTGTATTAAGAAATATTAACTATTATGAATTTTATTTTACTTATTTTAAGTACAATAACTTAAAATAACACATTACAGAAGAAAGTACATATTGTGTGATTTCACTTATGTGAATTTCAATAATGGGCAAAACCAATTTTTTTTTTTTGTACGAGGAATGGAACCCAGGAGTGCTTAACCATAGAGCAACATCCTCAGCCCTTTCTATTTTTAATTTTGAGACAGGATCTCTCTAAGTTACTCAGGGCCTCTCAAAGTTGCTGAGGTTGGCCTTGAACTTGGGATCCTCTCCTTCAGCCTCCTGAGTTGCTGGGACTACAGGCATGTGCCACCATTCCCAGCAAAGTCAGTCACTTGATGGGCATCAAAATAGGGATTATCATTGAAGAAGTTGCTGAATATGGGTACAAGATTCCTAGAGAGCTGGAAATGTCCTGCACCTTGTGTGAGGTGATAAAATATGTGTACCCTACTGCTTACACATTATACCATTATAAAATAAAAATAAATACAAATACACCTCTTCTCCCTTGTCATGATTTGTTACATTTTTTTAATGCAAGACCTACAAACTCCATGTTACAATGATTCACTGCAGATTTTTAGTAGTTTTTTACTTTTCTGAAGATTGAGGTTTTACTGGATGTTATGAAAGTTTCTTGCACAAAGATTTTCATCATGTCACACTTTCAGAAAAGCATGCCAACTGAAAGATAGAATGAAATCTATTTTGTCACTATTTGTCTACATAGCTTTGTTTATTTAGTCTGCATTTCTTCCTATTTCCAGCTAGATAATTACTAGTTATGAGGTGCATTTAGGTCTGCGATACATTCCTGTAAAAGAAGGCCAATTTTGCATTTTAATGGTTATTTCTGTACCTTTGGGAGTCCAGGATTATGTAAATTTATTATTAAAGTTACATGCATATTTCAATAAAATGTAAAATTTGGCATTGTTAATATTTGTCTAATAATTTGATATGTAAGTGCATGATTCAGTATTTATGATTCTGTCTCTCTTTTTGTTCTGTACCTTCATGTTGGCAGAGGCTCTGGCAACCTGCTGCAGGGTAGGGGTGGTACAGGGCAGAAATCAGAGACAGCCTGGGAACGTCTGGCTTTGGTTTTCAAAAGCTTCAATCCATTGAGGTGGTGGAGGTTGTCTGAAGAAAGGGTTTTCTTTCTGATTAAAAGATTTTGAGTCAAGGAAGTCTATGATTCTCTAAGAAGGTGGTTCTGGCATTCTTGGGAGACCTTCTGAAAGGAAGCAGAGTGAGCTGTCAGCAAAGGCAAGGACCCACACCCTAGATTCTATCATTCCCAGAATGAGCTGAGACTCCTTCCAGCCTGAGGAAGGTTGAGAGTAATGATGATGGGCGCCTCTGTCACAGCCAGTGTACAACGATGACTGAAGGCAGGACCAGAGACGTCTGGTCTCCCTCTTTCCCCAAAGCCTTGGTTTCAACCCAGGCCTGAAAGTGGATGGGGAAGCCCCAAGTATACCTTAGATAAAACATATTTCCTGTCAGATGGAATGGGGTACTGAAGGTCGAAAATTAGGTCGATTGAAAAGAAAGACTTTCTAGCACATCTGAGTTTACAGATGGTGAGTCATATTTGCTATGCTATGAAAACCTTGTTTCCTTCAAAATATCCATCAGTGTAATTTGAAGTTTTTCCAGTACCATGTATTTTTGGACCCAAAGGAAGAGATCTAAGGTATAAAAGGGTTATCTTTGAGAACAGCAAAGTGAAAAATATCCGTTAGATAACAGGGGAGCCATGCTCAGAACTTCCAAGTCAGACATGAGTGTGGGTGGTGGTGGTTTGAATACTGAAGGGATGGACATGTGGGGAAATGACAATAGAGAGCTGCCATCTGGGAGATGGGACCTTCTCAAAACAACCAGCAGTCACAGTGAGTCAGACAAACCCGGGGGTTCTGCAAACCCCAGGGTTCTGTAGTTCCAGGCAACATAGATCAGTGGTTAGGAAATGACTCATGATCAGAATATGTCTGATTAGGTTACAAATCTTGACTAGTGGTTGCAGAACATATCAAAGAAAGGGATATGCAGGAAAAATTCTAAGGGAGCAGAAAACAAAACAAAACTTCCAGTTTGGTGTTGGAACTGGTGATCAGGGTTGGAGAAGGGAGGCACAGGGGTCAGGTGCCTTCTGGGAAGGGGCTATACCTGATTGGAAAACCCTGGGCTCACAGCTGAGCTCATTTACCTGCTGAAACTGAAGCAGAAGGGTGATTACAATATGACCGTTATAAGGTATGTAGGGACCTATACCTCAATTTCAAGCTAATGGAAGGAAGGGCTGTGTTAGGAGTTCAAAATGGTTTTCTAGGTATTGCCCTTAGTCACTGCGGGCCAGATAAAAGAGCAAGTTTAAGGAGGCTGTTGTAATTGGATGTGTAAGAATGAGAAACCATTTGATGATGGTGCCAATCAAGATCCCGTGTATGTGTGTGCATGTGTGTGTGTGTGTGCATGCACACTTAAGTAGTAATGACCATAACTGGGAAGTCAGCCTGGAAAAAGCCAGAAAAAGACTTGGCTTTATCCTTATCCAGGGAATTTGGGAACAAACGTTCTGTCCTGGCCAGGAGGTAGAAGAAAAACATTAAGTAAGGGATGGTTAATTTCAAGAACCAGGGAAGAAGCCACTAGATCATTCTAAGAGCTTGATCAAGTCAAGTTGGTCCAGAGAATAACCTAGTTATCTCTGACCTCCCTGTAATACTAGGTTTTTACCTTAAGAAGCTCACTATGTGTTGTGAGGATCATTGGTCATGTTCAAAGTACATCAAAGAAAATAAAAATGAAACCCTAAGTTAATGGCTTTGTAAATGAAGTTCTTTCTAAGTCTCCTCAGTTACAAAATTCTGTGATTCCCTGTAGATTGTAAAAATCTGTAGATTTTTTTTTACAATCTACAAAATAATGACAAAATTGATAATACATTGTTTGCTGTCTTCTGAGAACTCAACAGAAAAGATATGCAAGGTATTATAGCAGTTGGCCAAAAAAATGTGCACAAATAGATTGGAGAATGAGCAGAATCAAGGAAAAGAATGGTTTGAATAATACCATATTGATAACAGATAATACAAACTTTTTTGATTAGGCTTCAGAAGAATCTGAATAGAAATGCATTGTTTGGAATGTGTGTGCTTTGGTCTCAATAAAAATATCCGGTTGCAGAGATATTTCATGTGGTTTGAACTAACAGGCAAAAAATTAAAAATTCATTGGTATACGCTAATTCATGTAATTGTATATTTTGGAGGTAAGTCTGATGGTATTGGTTTGCTGTTATGGTACTGATTGGAAAATGATCTCTTGGAGAAAATTTATTGCTGGTCATAAGATTTCTTTGGTTTAGAAAAATGCTGGGTTTAGTAAAATCTGTAGCACCAAATGAAAGTCTGCTTTAATAAAAATGTGAATCTGAGAATTGCGGTTTTTACTAAGAGGCCATTTGATCCATTAAAATTGTATTGGTTTATTCTTCATGTTAGCTTTTCCTGAAATCCATCAGTATGAAGCATGAAGTAAGCATTTGCCAGGTATTGCTTTGATAATGAAAAAAGACCCTTAGTAATCCTTAGAACAAGACTTATTAATCAGCTGTGACTTGTTCTTTTGTGAGATTCTCAGGATGGAAAAGAAAGGGGCTTTTTTTTGCTTTTGTTGAAGATGGCAACACAGTAATTGTATTGTCACAGAATCCACTTGGCATCACAGAACTCAGTGATGGAAAAATATCTACAGAATTAGGTCATGCAGTCTACTTGGGCTGCCTGCACCCGTTGTCTTCCACACAGAACTCCCCAGGGCTTTGTCTGGGTAAAGCTGGGCTGGATCCCTGGTGGAGACTCTGCCACTGTCCTTGGAACAGAATTCCTTGGTCTAATTGACCTTCTTGTTAGGAAATTGTTCATAAAATTAGGAAACTTGGGGCAAACAGAGAACTCAGAGCTCTTCCCTTGCAGAGGGTTATGTACATATGGAATGAGTTACTGAGAAAAGTGATTGAGGCAAAGAGCACAAATGAATTCAAGAGACTCCTACGTTTATTTCTGGACATGCAGGAGGAAGGAGGCATTGAGGAGGTGATTAGCAGGAAGGTAGGGTTAAGATGTATCCAAAATGCACCTTACGGAGAGGCGTGCAAATAATTTTGCCTGCTCTGCATTATTTATTATTAGTTTTTATTTTGAGGACTATTCTCAGTGAAAAGGTACTTTGCAACATATTCTCATCTATTTGGGACAAATAGGTAAAGATGAATCAGATTCTGAGTGACAGTTCTGATCCTGTCAATCTCTCTCTCTCTCTCTCTCTCTCTAGGGTACATGGTTTCCAGTGCAGACACTGGAAGGCATCCTCCTAATCCAGAGCAGCACAAACCAGCAGGAAAAGAGAAGCAAGAGATCAACACTTTTAGTACATTTCATTCCTAAACCCACACAACCTAGGGGGAACCCCAAAGCCCTCTGAGTGTTTTTAACTCTCTGCCTCCATCTTGTTTTAGATTGGGAGAGGGCACTGAGGAACGGTTTTGTAATAGACATGGAAGATTCTCTTTCTTCCTTAATGCTCCAACACTGAAATGCATCTGTTTTCTGGGAGTGCAAACATGAAGTGCCACAGAGTAGAGGGAGTAAACAAAAGAAATTAACATTCTTACAATTCTGGAGGCCAGAAGTTCAAGAGCAAGGTGTCGGCAGAACTGTTTTTTTCTGAGGACCCTCTGCTTGACTTGTCATCTTCTTTTGTCTTCACATGGTCTTCTGTGTGTGTGTGTATGTACATTCTAATCTCTTCCTACAAGGACACCAGATATACTGAATTATGGCCCACGTATACGACCTCACTTTTACCTTGAATATCTCTTTAAAAAGCCTAGCTACAAAAACAGTTATATTCTGAGTTACTGGAGGTTAGGACTTCAAAATGAATTTTTTTGGAGGACACAATGCAGCTGATAACAATGGTTGAGAAAGTAACTAGACGGCTTGAAATAGGCCTGCTGTATTACTAAGGAAGAAGTCACAAATCTGTCTGGGGCCTCTTGGGTAATCTTGGGGTTTAGTCCAGCAGGGGATTTAAAAGGGCTGACAAGGGAGAACTGAGTTTCTGGTTTGTAGCACTGGGTGCTGAGAGCTTCCAGTCACCAACTCTAATAAATCCTGAAGTCAGGGTTATCCTGGAAGTGAAGGTGCCTCTGCCCTGCGCTTAGGACAACTGGTCATCACCCCCTTCAGCACTTTATAGGCAGCCCAAGCGAGGGAGGAGGGAAGGAATGCAGCAAGGGGGAAATATTAAATGGTGAGAAAACTGCCTTGGCTGGGATTTTGAAAAACAAGTGTTTTAAGTAGGAAAACATTATACAGGGAGCAATGCAGGCGGGAGGCCGCAGTGGATACTGTAGATCAGGGAGTGAGGAAAAGCTCACCACTGGTTAATCCTCCAGGAGATAGAATTTATTAGTCTAGAAAACAGCTCCAGACATGAGGCCCTTTTCAACTTTAACTACTGGGAGGTTTAATGCACCGCCTTGCTCTGAACGTGGTACGTACCAGGGACTCTGAGCCGAGAAGTGAGACTTAAGTGCCAGCTACGTCATCTGGGCTCTTGCCATATTGAGCTTTCACGTTGTGTTCATTTGCTTCTACTTTCCTATGTCCTCTGTTTTCCACAAGTCCCCATCATTTTTTCTTATTTTGTTTGCAAATTTGTTCAGGTAGAGGCTCAAAGAGAAGGTTAGGGTAGGCAAGATGGAAATACAAATGTCCCAAACATACGAGGGAAGGCAGACCCCTTACGCTGTCTACTCTTTATGCAACCAATAGCTTCTCCTAATTTGACTTGGGTACCCAAATGTTAAATCTTCTCTAGGATAAGAATTGGGTAGCAACCCATAAATGGAATCAGGTGTTGAGGTGTTGACCTCAAAGCTTGAGTGGTTTCCAGTGGATTCCATATCAGACTGCAGCTATTTCCCATTGGAGAATAAGTTAATTCTCATTAGTCCTTGGGGCTATTCATCCAAAGTTGATCTGAACTCCCCAAGGATACATTTCCATTCCAAGTAGTTTTCATATCCAGTTCCATGAAAAGTTCAGCTCAAAAAGGGGGACCTTGGGAATATAAGTTGCTGGAACAGAGTCCAGCTCCTCCAATTGTCTCTTTGAGATATCTGTGCATGGAACAGTACCTTCCACAGGGCAAATTCCCAACTAACACATTTAGATTGAATTACCTGATGGCATGAAAGAAGATAGGGAAAGCGAAGTGGTTCGTTAATTAAAAAACTTGGATGTTAGTGTGAGAAGCCAGTTTCAATATGTCTTTACTATCTACAAATTAAACCAGTCCAAACCCTGTTTCCATTTCCTAGTATAAGAAGCTGTCTTTCCTGTTTTATAAAATAGGGAAGTTTTATATGGTTTGTTCATATGGATTTTGTGATGATTAAATGGAAGCAGTCCGTGTCTGGCATGCAGTAAGTGTTATGTGTACCATTGTATGATTTTTTATCATCACCACAGTTATTATCACTAAGCTTAGATTAAAAGACTTTCAAGGTTGAGATTTCCCTCAAAGTCACTGGAGAACTCAGTAGTGGATCCAGAGGGAGCTGAGTCTCTTTATGAGAGTTCTTTAGCGTGAGAGCAGAGGTATTATCCAGAAAGGAAGAGATCCCAGGGCTCAGGAGTGAGAATTGAGTCTTTTCATTTGTTGAAATCAGGAAGTAGCTGAAACGCACAAATTCCTGGTCACTTGAGAGTTTCTGTCTGTTTTATGGACCACGGTTAAGCATAAATTAATCTTGGGAACATATTGGAGTTTATTTGTAAGTGTCTCTGGACCATTTTATAGCCTAAATCTTTTCCCTTAAAGAAAAAAAAAAAAAAAGTCCACTGTTGACATCCACTTTCCTTAGGCTCTTTATGGAAACTTCTGTAGCTTCGGAAAGGGTCAGAAGAATGTACCTGTCTGAAAGCAGTAGTCACATGAGTGAATTTTCTTGAAGACGTCCAGTTCCTTAGCTTTGAAAATGTCACCAATCTATTTTTATTTATAGTCTAAGAGTCAAATATTTGGCAGGTTGGTTCGAAAGGAAATTATACAGGAATAGAGGTGTACCAAATCTGGCTCTGAGCTAGATTTGTCCGTCCTCTACCAAATGAATCTTTACAAATGGGGATCAAATGTTTCCTCCTCTACACCATATATATATATATATATATATATATATATATATATTTTTTTTTTTTTTTTTTTTTTTTTTTTTTTGGTCATCCTAGTACACAGAAGTATGACAATGAGACTTGCAAAGTGGGAAAGACTGGAAACCATCAAGGGCAATGTCCTTGTTCCTAGCACAGCAGCAGATTGGCTACCAGATATGGATATCAAATGTGTTTACTGACCCAGAATTATTTGTTCAGGTGCTACAAGATGTCTGGCCCTGAAGATAAGCAATGACTACAGAGCCATGTTCTTGTTTCAGCTCTTTGATGTTAAGGAACAGAACACTACTCAAGCATGCTCACATATCAAGTGGAGATGGTTGAGGGGACACAGTGGCAGAGCAGGGGAAAATGAAATGTGTTCTAGGAACTGGGGAACTCTCAGGGACCCAACAGCTACTCTTGCTTTCTGTTTTTGCCTCTTTGTTTCAGTCTCAGCTCTCTGACTCTCCTTTACTTGAGTCATATAGAATCTCTTTCCCTTCCACGTCTGCTCTTGTTCCCTGCTTCTTTTTACTGATCCACTATCTTAGTCCATTCATATTGCTATAACAAAATACCACAGACTGGGTTATTTATAAACAATAGAAATTTGTTTCTTACAGTTTTGGAGACTGGGAAGTGTGAGATCAGGAGCTGGTGGGTTGTGTGTCTGATGAGGGTTCTCTTGCTGCATCTTTGCATGGCAGAAGGGATGGAGTGGCCAAGAAAAGGGGGTGAGCATTGCATTCCCACTTAGTGTAAGAGGGGAAGAGAGCAAAGTTGCTCTGTCAAGCATTTTTATGAGTGCACTAAACTATTCAAGAGAGCTCCACCTTCATGCCTTGATTCCTTCTCCAAGGACTTAAAATTAGCATACTACAAACCATGATTTTTAAAAGAGCAAATATTATTTAATTTGGTAGAATATGCAGATATTACATATACCTTCATATTAAATTATATAAAATCAAATATTTATTCCATTTTACATATCTGGAAGTATTTGATATAGCATATTTCCCATGGTTTACAACCACTGATAACCACTCACAAAAGTGGATTTTAGTAGATTAGTTGTTTCCTCACTCAATTAACAATCCTGAAGTCAATGTAGCTTTTAATTTACATTGTTGTAATGAATATAAAACTGACAGTGCTGATCCCAGCAACTTGGGAATTTGAGGTGGGGGGATTACAAATTCCAGGCTAGACTCAGTGACCTAAGGAGACCCTGTCTCAAAAGAAATAAACTTTTGCTGAGTGTGGTGGTGCACCTCCCAGTTGCTTGGAAGGTTGAGACAGGAGGATCACGAGTTCAAAGCCAGCCTCAGCAAAAGCGAGGTGCTAACAAGTTAGTGAGACTCTATCTCTAAATAAAATACAAAATAGGGCTGGGGATGTGGCTTAGTGTTAAAAGTGTTCCTGGATTCAATCCCTAATAGGAAAAAAAAAAAGTCAGATCTTATTTCAAGTTTATGTAGCATATCTCTTTGTGAAGGTATCTCTATATATTCTATTTTCCTAGGTTGTGGTGCATATGTGTAAACATTAATGAAGAATCAGGACACCAACTTGCCTTTAGATGTGTAACTTTCATTAAGCAGAAATATATCTTATCTAATTACTTCATTAACCTCAGAGCCAAGAAGGAAGATGACTTCCCATTGTCTCTTGGGGCAGAGTTTTGTGCTTTCCGCCATCATTAATTCTGTTTAGTGACACCTATGTGCTCTTACTGATTAATGTGGGCATTGAAGAGCATTAGTAAGTTCAGTTAGCTAACATGATAATATCCTTCATATCAATGAAAACAATCTTCCTTATAGTTTGTAAATATAAATCAAAATTTTAGAGCAAGGAAGAATCTCTGAAATTACTTAGTCAAAAATTCTCATTTTTGGATGAAGGAACTGAGACCATGTCACTCAATGACTTAGATAAAGTCAGAAAGTTGTGGTTGAGTGAGGGCCAGGTGCAAAGCACTCCACAGCATGGAAACATTTTACAGGAATCTGCTTACTCCTGGCTTTGGTTGACCTTCGTTGACCTCTGCCCACATCCACCTGATGATCTATCAGTCTTCTCTGCCTTAATTATTATGTCTTCACCTTTTCTTCATTGGGAAAGTTATTTTATAGATCCTTTTTTAAAACTCCTTTTCATTAACAATTACTTTGAGACAAGTGAAAAATAATAGGGACTTCTTATTTAATCTGCCAAGCAAATATTTTCAATAGCCAATCAAAGAAATATTGAGTACCTAGTAAAGCTTATTTTAGTTCCAGGACCAATGAGATGTTTTTAAAACCCTGATTTTATCAATGAGGAGTTGATGGTCAGTACTTACCAAGAGAAAAATAATATAAAATCTTCTTCAAGATTGTTTTGGATATTAAAAGAATTAATCTATATGTGGACCTTTCATCAAGGTTAGCACTAAGTGCTTAATAATGTGAATAAAAATAATTTTAATCATTAGTAGCATCATGCCACATACACCAAACATCTAAATAAGGGCATTTACAATCTAAAGTGGATATAGCTTTTCTTCTACACGTATGCATATTTCTTCTTCATTTTGATGCCATTTTCTAAACCGGCTGTGACTTAGAGCCAGTCTTGTTTTGGTTGCCTGAAAGCAGAGTCTGACCCAAGATCTAGGTTGCAGATGGTTATCTGGGTAATGAATGGGTCTCAGGAAGTAGGAGTGAGGCAGAACATAGGAATAGTCGAATGAATGTGTGTTATTAGGATTTCTACTGTAGACAAAGTTGTGCAGCTGCCCTGGTTTTTGAAAACACCTTAAGTGCCTCTTAGTTATCTGCCTCAATGTTGGGACTGGCTGCGTTCACTCTTATCCGTTGGCCCATTGACTGATAGTTGCCCTAGGGATTGTCCCCCTCTATCATTGCTGGTTTGCTTCTGGTGTGAACCAGGGAGCAGAGCAGACCCTTGGGCAGAAGACATGTGCCCATGCAGTGGGCTACTCCCTCATACTTTACTGTGCTCTGCAGCTGTGACTGAAATCAGTGGCAGGCAGGGGAGATGTGACCTGACCACAAAGGCCTTTGCTAGGGGAGCAAGTAATAGCTCAGAACCACCTGGGTTGTGAGAGCATCCAAGTTTAATTTTGAACTTATCCCTCCTCACCACCATTATAAATTCACATAAACAGGACAGTTTTGGTTTCTTGGGAAATTATGAATTTATGTGTAATTTAGTAAATAATGTTTGGATTGTGTAAATGAGTTGAATAGCTGGACCCATAGAAAACTTTCACACTTGTTATGTGTTAAGTACCAGCCTCTCTCCTATAGTGGTGGGGCTTTGCACAGACTCACCTCTGCTGGTCAGAGGAAAGAAGTGGGATCAGTGGGATCTCTAGATGAATACTTCCTCTCCTACTCTCCACCTTACAAAAATGTCAGTTCTGAGGATGACAGATGCACCACTTGCCTAAGCTTGGAAGTTTCTATGTCAAGATTTTCTGTGCAGGAATGATTGACAACTTTTATCATGTTGCCCTCACAATTACCTACATCTTCCACCTTGCCTCAAGCTTTATTTGAGCACCTATACTATGTTCTAGAGTCAGCAATTAGCATCTACAGGGGTCACAGAGGTGACTACCATGTGGAGCTTCCTCTGCAGGGGGTTGGTCTTAGACATAGGTAAGATGTCATCTATGTATAAGCAGGATGCTTTGTTAGTCAGCTTTTCATTGGTGTGATCAAAATACCTGGTGAGAATAACTTAGAGTAGGAAAAGTTTATTTTGGCTCAGAGGTTCAGGCCATGATCAGTTGACTCTGTTGCTCTGGACCTGATGTGAGACAGAACATCAGGGCAGAAGTGTGGCAGAGGAAAGCTGCTCAGCTCATGACAGCTGGGAATCAGAGAGAGAGTGAGGCCAGGGACAAACCATAATCCCCAAGACACACCCCCAGTGTTATAGGATTAAAAAATCCTATAACATAACATTCTCCAGTTATGTCCCACATGCTTGCATTTACCACCCAGTAATCCTTTCAAATTACTAATTATTTTACTCCACTTCGGATCCACTGGGGGAGGCTGGGGCTGGCACTGTGTGAAAAATCACATACTCACATATCTGTCTATGATGTCTGGTGGCTGGAATCTTGGCCAGAACACCTACATGTGGCTTCCTAATGTGGCCTGGGCATCCTCACAAAGGATGACTGGGGTCCAAAACAGTTATATCAACATTTGCTCAGCATCTCCTCCTGGCCAGGCTGTGTCGAATGCAACACCAGGTGGGCTCTCAGAGAGAGTAGCTTCATTTTTAGGTAGGTAGGCAAGAAGCTCAATTTTCTTTCTTCCCTCATATAGTTAAGATTTATACAATTTCAGAGAATGTCATTTGTCTATAAAAACTTTCAGAAGATAAAAAGGTAACTGATATGATACTAACATGGACAATAATATTGACATGTGTGGGTTTTTCTTAAATACTTAATGCAGCAAATAACTCAGGTGGCAGCAATACTTCTCCATGCTGATAACTTGGATGTGAATATAATGACTCTTGTCACTGAAAAAAAAAATCCTATATCCTGTATGCACAAACCTAACTTTCATCAGAGTAAAAGGAAACAAATGCCAAGTACCAGCGGTTCTTACAGCTTTAGCACCCAGGATACGATGCAAAATCCTTCCTTTGGTGGCAGAGTGGGGAGGGACAAGCGAACTCCTAATAATGAAGATGGTGAATATCTGTCCACTCAGTGGGAACCAGCCCACTGCTGTGATGATACATTCACATCCTGCAACATTTGCTCTTTAATTATCTGTAAACTATTTTTAATGAGCACTCAGAAAGTTCACCAACCCTTTCTTTAAAGGGGAAGAAATGGTAGCTAGCATCTTAGAAGGCTTTTTGAATTATTTGCTTCAAATCCTTTAAGTAAACAGATTAAACTCCTATTTGAAATGAAAGTAGCTGTTTACTCATGTAAATGCATTGTTTTTGCTCTGCTGTTTAAAGGCAAATAGATTAAAGGATATGGAGAGTCTAAAGGACTTTGGTAGAGTGTTGAAATTCCTACTTTTTTCTAAGGCATCCTCCTGCTCCCTGCAGCCCCTCACCCTGCAATCATCAAGGCTTCCTATGGTTTTTCAAAGATGAGAAAAAAGTTTTCTTCTCTAATCAGTGAGATTTCACAAGCAGGCTGTGGCTTTGGTGTTTCCATTTAAAGCAGGGAGGGGACAAGTGGTGTCCCATCCCTCTGCCAGAAAATCCCTGCTGGGCAGCTGGGATTTGGCAGTGGGCACCTGGGCGAGGAGGCATGGAGCAACTTCAGTCCATTCCAAGATCTTTCTTCACTAAGAGGTTTGTTTTAAAATGTCACTTTATAAGTAAGAGGACAATCTATCATTGACATTTTAAACACCAGTTTGGTATTTTATTTTTAAATAGCAGAATGGATGATATGATATGAATGAGCTGACACTGAGGTCAGTAGGAGGTGGTTCTCAAGTCCTGTCCAGGGGAGTTAAGATGCTAACCAAAGTCTGTTCTCAAACTTAATAAAGGTCATTTTTCATAATTCTTAGTGGAGCAATGAAGATATCTTTCCCTTGCCACATCACACACATTTCACAAATGCAAATGTGACTTTTAAAGAAGTCTGCCTAGCTCCCTCTGAGTTTGGGAGCAAACATGGTTCATTCCAATAAGAAAACAGAAACCCCCAGACCTTAAGCCTGGCAATGGCTTTGCTGTCCTGGGAGGTCCTTGGACTTTTCTAGAGGCCAAGCTTGGCCACGCCGCCCAGTGCACCCCCAGTCGTCACGCCTTCATGTTTTGAAGACCCTACTCAGGGGGAATTTCAATTCTAGTGAACTTAACAGACATTCTTGACTCCAACTTAGGTCATTTGTCATGCAGGTGTGAAAGACCGCTGGAGTCAGGTGACATATTTCCTTTTCAGCAGAGACATGGCCCAACTGAGGCAGCTTTCGCTTTCAGTTTGAAAATCTGAACTTCAAACCCAGCTTTTCTGTTGTTCATTTATTCTGTCAGCAAACTCCAAACTGCATACTAGGCATGGTCCTCACTGCTGAGGTTCCCTGGGGAATCGAAGTGGACTTTGACCTCAGGGCTCTGGTCTGACAGAGCACTCCCAACCCGGAGTGGATCGTTAGTGTTTACATTTAAAATGTCCATCATAGACCGAAACATTTGTAAAGTACTGTATATCAAAATAACCAGAAAGGTGAAATAAAAAATAAAGACATGTAAAACATAAGCATGGATTTTGTTGTTGTTAGGTTTTATAAGCATAAAATTACTCTGTCAATGTGATTGTTTCCTTCCCATTTCTGTGCTTATCTTTTTGCAGACAGACAGGACCCATAAGGACATGCTCTTGAGCATCATCAGTCTAGCGGACTCTGATCCTGATGGAGCAAACTTACCACCTTCTGTGGTTAGAATGTGGTTTGTCCCCACCAAAACTCATGGTGAGGCTCAATTCCTCAATATAACAGCACTGAGATGGTACGGACTTTAGGTTCTAGGGGCCTCAGTGTGGGAAGGGATTAATACTTTTCTCCAGGGAGTGAATTCTTACTTTCCTATGACAGGATGGTTACAGAGAGAGTAGGTTGTTACAAAGCAAGTTCAACTTCTCAGCTCACTCTTCTTATTCTTTCTATTCTTGTTACCTCACATGTGCTCCTGCTGTGGTGCCATCTGCCATGATGTGATATAGTCAGGGTGCCCCTCACAAGAGCTGAGCAGTTGCTAGTACCAAGCTCCTGAATCTCCAGAACAATGATTTAGAACCTTCTTTCCTTATAAAGTATTAGGCCTCAGGCATTTTGTTATAGCAACACAAAATGCACTAGAGCATACCCAGACTCCACAAAGTGGGTGGAATGGAGTGAGTGACTGTCATATACATTGTTGGATGCCTACTTAGTAGGCACAGCCTTCTCTCTCTCTCCTGAGGGACTTCAACTTCATTATACACTGGACACATCATGCTGTCTTGAGATCTGGCCTTTCATCCAGGTTTGTGGCTGGTCTGTCTGGTCTAAAGGTAATCCCCTACCCCTTTCCCCTAAATGGTCCAGGAAGAGGCTCTTTTTGGGTCCGGGCTGATAAGCTTTAATGCTCTGCTGTGAGTTTCCAGGAAGGTTCTCTTTGCTCTTTCAAGTGAGCTTCTGAAAGCAAGCCTACTCTCTCTCCCACCAGATGTAGCAAGGAATCAGGACCATGAGTAGCAGGGGTTTTTGGGTGGAGTGGATGCCAGATGGCCAAGTGGGGAGAATAAAAGAAGTAGATCTTGAGAGCATTGATGATTAGCTCCCAACCCTCCTGTCAAAGGAGCTAGCCTGTGTCCTTTTAGGTTTGTGTCACTTGTGTTATCTGTTCTGTACAACCTGAAACCTTCCAATGGACATACCAGTTTTCAGAGTTACTACTGAGGTGACACAGGTGATAGATTTTAATATGTCTAAACCAAGCCTGATGTTAAATGCTCTTAGCATGAGTGTTACCAGGCCAGGCAGTCAGGTATAGCTGACTATTCAGGTGAATCTGGCTGATTACTAGCCCAGCCTGTGAAAGAACAGTGTTTGAAATTATTGCCAACAATTTTCAGTTGTCTTTCTCTTCTCCTCACTACAACAGCAGCAGCTTACGTGCATCTGGATTTCTCCATTTTCACCAGCTTCCTCCATAGAATACTTGAATTTGCCAAGCCATATTAATGCTCCCTTTTCCTTGTTGGGACTATGGGTTTCTTTGAAACATTGGTAATCTTGGGAAAAGTGAGTGAGATAAAATTCTTTGTTATGAAGGGAGCACCATATGCAAGTGTGGCTTTTCACTGCCACCAGCAAATCCCAGACCAAAACTGGGAGCGGGCTGAATTTATGTCCAGCATTCTGCCTCCTTTGCATTTTTTTGGTCCCTTACTTGCACTTTGTACCCCTCAAAAAGTATTTCAAACTAAAAGTTAGGGAACTTTAATTGAATTGAATTTATTCTCCTTTAGAGAAAAAAGATTTTTTCATTGTTAAGAGGAAATAAGGAGAAGGAAATTGCTCTAACCAAAGAATGGAGTTAAGCTGTAAAGTATGCATTGTGAAGGAGCATTGGAGGTCTCGGAGGTGTCTGTTCATCCATAATCATAAAAGCATTTTAATTGACACAATAATTGTGCATATTTATGGGGTATGGTGTGATAGTTTGACATATGTATACAAACCAGTCATCAAATTGGAATAAGTAGGATTTCTATTCCCTCAAATACTTGTCATTTCTTTGTGTAGGAAACATTCAAAAATCCTCTCTACTAGTTATGTTGAAATATACAAAAACTGTTAACTGAAGTCACCCTACTGTTCTAGAAGAGCTGAACTTGTTCCTTAACTGTAATTTTGTATCTTGTAACCAATCTCTCTCCATTCCTTCCCTGCACCACTCGACACTTCCCAGTCCCAGGTGACCTCTGTTCTACTCTGTACTTCCATTTAATCACTAATTTACTTTCATATAAGAGGAAGATCATGGGATATTTGTCTTTCATTATTTCACTTAATGTCTCTCAGGTTCATCCATGTGCTACAAATGTCAAGATTTCATCCTCTTTATGGTTCAACAATATTCCATTTGTAGTTTCTTTATCCATTCATTCATCCATGGACACTTAGGCTGATCACACATCTTGCCTATTGTGAACAGTGCTGCAATGAACATTGGAGTGCAGATGTTCCTTCAAGATACGAATTTCCTTTCCTTTTGAATATATACCCAGGAGTGGGATTGTTGGAGCATGTGGTAGTTCTATTTTTAGTACTTTAAGGAGACTTCATACTATTTTCTATAATGACTATATTAATCTGCATTCCTACCAATGGCATATGGGAGTTCCCCTTTCTCCATATCCTTGCCAGCATTTATTATTATTGTTATTGTTGTTGTTGTTGTTATTATTATTATTATCTTTTTGATAATAACCATCCTATCTTGGGCCTACTCACAGTTTGACTCCCAGGCCTCCTTCGGGAATCAGAAATAAGGGAAAGCAAAATTTGGGAAGAAAGAATGAGAGAAGAGGAGGAATAGGAAAACAAGGAATGACCAGAAAGAAACACAAAAGAGAGATGGGAAGCAGATGTAGAGAGGCAACCGACTGCTGTTGGTAATGCTTTCAAATGGTACTGAGCAGCCCCTGAGGATCTGGCCACCATCTTTACTATGCTCAGTGCCATATTTTTTATTCAAAAGATAAATGATAAGTTTTATTTGTGCAAATGTGTTTGGAAAGAGCTACAATCAGGGTCACACACTCTTTGTTTGCAGTGTGAGAAGTCCTCCAGAGTGGAACACGAATTCCCCCCTATTCCCCAGTGCTGTGTTGTACATTTGGATTTCTGATTAACCCACAGATGTGGGGGAAGAATGGTTGGTCTGGCCAGAGAGGTCCCGCATGACCACACATGTGCAAATACTGAGGCTCACAAATCATTCCAGGGAACTCAGCTGTAGCTCATGTGATCCCCCCTCTGCTCCCTGCATCAGATGTCTGGGAGAATCTGTGATGGGGATGGGGATATGAAAGGCAGGAGAGGAAAGGGCCAATGGATTTGATTATAGGGATGAGTTTGATCATTTCACTGCCTCAAATTTCTCTTATCAACAAACTTTGAGCAGTGGAGATGTTATCTGGAAAAATATAATGGAAAATATTTCTCTACATTGTTAATAGTAGTTTAATGAACAACTCATAAAATATAGGATTCCTTGGACTCAGTAGAAATATTTTGGGGAACAAGGTGGTCTTTCTAGAAGCCAGCAGTCCTTCCCCCATTATGTTAGGTTCTTTTTCAAAGTTTCAAAAGAGCAAATTAAAGGTCCACGAGTTTCTCAGACATCAAATAGCTCTCAAAAATGTCAACAACATCAGTGTAAAACTAATAAAAATATGGCACAGATTTAGCACTTGTACTTAAAGGAAATATAAAAAAAGGGAAAGAGAAGCATATGGAAAAGCATGCTTGGGGTTTGAGTGGATCAACCCCACATATTAAAAAACAAAACAAAACAAAACAGAACAGTTCTGGAGGGAATGTTGGGCAAGGATGACTTATTTTAATTAGAAAAAAATGGCAATGCCCTCCCCCCTCCTTTTTCTTCAACCCGTTGAAATTGAAAATGGACTTAAGTCATTACCTTTGGCTGTCTTAGCAGGGAACAGGAGTGGGGGGTCAGTCTTTAATTTGTTTCCCAGTCTACAGTGTAGGGGGAAAGGCTGCCTTGGCATGGAGATCCACTATCAATGCAGATTTGTCAAAGACAGATGGATGTGCATTGAAGAACAGATGGCCAGCACACGTTGAGGAACTATTGAATACCCCTGTTTCTGTATATAAAAAAATGGGGCCATCAACTCTTCCTCACTGGTTTCTTGTGAGAACTAAACAATGTAACATAAGGAGAGTATATACATTCAATAGATATCTGACTAACATGGCCCAGTACAACTTTCTGCAATGATGGTATTCTGTGTCCTTTGCTGGCATGTAACAACTGAGTACTTGAAATGTGGTAGTGTTTACTACGTATTATGGCTTAGAGATGAGTTCCCCCAGGAACTCATGTTCTGAGTGTAAGAACATTCAGAGATGAGATGATTAGATTATGAGAGTTATAGTCTGATCGGTGCACTAATCCACTGGTGGATTAAGTGTGTGGTAACTCTAGGCAGGAAGAATGTGGCTAGAGAAAGTAGGTCACTGGGGGCATGCCTTTGGGGTTTCTATTTTGTCTCTGGTGAGCAAAGCTCTCTCTGCTTCCTGGTTCCCATGTCCTGAGCTGCTTTCCTCTGCCATACCCTTCCACTGTGATGTTCTGCCTCACCTTAGGCCCAGAGCTATGGAGTCAGTCCTCTATGGAGAGAGATCTCTGAAATTGAGAGACAAAACTTTTCCTTGTCTAAGTTTTTTTTGTCAGTTTTTTTGGTCATGGTGTCAAAAAAGCTGACTAAAACCCTAAGAGTATTAATTTTTAATTGTATTTGATTCTAGTTAATTTGTATTGGAAGACCTACATGTGGCTAGTGGTTACCATCTTATGTAAAACAGATCTGGATAATATGAATAAGGCTGATGTTGGTGAGGTTATATGGGTTCTGATTCCTCAAGTTAGAGTTAAAGTTTCATACTCAGGGTGCTGTTACTGCATAATAATCTCATGCTTCTTGGATGGGTCCTGAGAACAAACACTTTTCATAGCAAGTTATGTATCATGGTCAGGTCTTTGTGTCTGTGGTCACCTGTGATTAGGTTAGCTTTCAGTCTGGATGTTCTTTGGTTCTTCCTTCTCTCAAGCAGTTGAGAGGAATTGTGAAGGAGAAATGGACAATCTATTTACAAAAACTAAACATTCATTTTTTTTTGGCATCATCAGTAACTGCTCTGTAAATGTTTCCATTTTGAATGTTTTTATTATGACCCAAAATTGGTGGTCATGAGACTGATTGGATGTTAAGAACTTCCTGCACTTGCAATAATGATCAGAATATGTCAGAATGACAGCACAAATAAGTGGATGCTTTAATTAAGGTTCAAGGAAGATCAGAATATCTTGTGCATTTGAGTCATCTCAGGAAGGTAGTTCTTAAGGAGTAATCCATCTTGCATAAGAGATTTCACCTGAAAGGTATAAGCCAACTACAAGGTTAGATGATAGGTTTCATTGAGCTGAACATGCCTAAAAAGGTCCTTACCAGAGAAATGTGATAGATTGTTGTAACTGAATATTGACCTTGGAAAATTTTCTCATTTTTTCATATCATGCATATTTGAAAATTACCTCAAAAATAGGCAAGTGAAATAAATAAGGAGGGTAATAATTCTCTGCTACTCATATATGCTGATCTTTTAGATGTACTTTTAAAAATATGTGGTATTACCATATTAACATCTAAGTGATTGACCCAATGAGTTCTCCCAAAGTGCAAAGTGCATGCACATGGGACTCATCTCTCAAATTCATTACACCACTCTTGTTTCATACAATCTCAACTTTCCAGAGTGCTTCTAAATCTGACTCCTTCCCTTCAAATATGAAGAGAGGAGACAAGATCACAGGACACAGTAAAATGTCTCATTTAATTAATTAGAGGGAGAAGCATTCTTATTGATCAACAGTGATGCAACAATCATACTTTGCACAGAAGTTAACAGCTTCCTGTTTCCTTTCCTAAGTCTCGTTGCCTCTGTTCCATATGCACGCCATCTTCAGGCTACCACAAGGGAGTAATCTTTCTGCTGGTGGTGCCACAATCATCTGTGTTCCATTACCATCCAGCAAGAAAGGTTTCTGTGCCTTTCTCAGCTGTGTAAGCAACACAACCCCAGGATGCTATCTTGAAGGTCTGTCCTAGAGGCACTCTGTTACCAATTACTATATCAATCAGGATCCCAAAAGGAAACAGACATTGTTCTCAAATTGGGCATTTCAGGAGGGTGCAAGAAAGCAGCAAGAAAAAGTACAGAATCCTAAGGATGGAAATATGCAATTAAACCTGGGTCTGAATGGTCATGGGGAAGGAGTGGTTTTTGTAATGCATGACACATCTGCAAAAAAGCCATGTATAAAGGACTGCTTGATGGAAGAGGTAGCAATCTTTGGGCAAAGACACAGCCAACACTTGGTGAGCTCTTGGGAAGGGAGATGGGAGTAATAAATACCTCATCCCCCTCCTGCCTTTGGAACTGCTGTCTTCCCAACAAGAAGCAGGGGCAATGGAGTTTGTGGGTATGGTCCTAAAAGATTAGCATCCTGGAGTTCAGAGCAGGCTGGACAGGGACTGTAGAAGGACCAGGGAAAAGTATCCAAAACAATCCAGACTCTCCCATGGACCTTAATTGGAGGTTGTGATTGATGGAAGGTAAGAAAGTGTTAGAGACTGTTCAGGGAATGGGATCCCAGAGAAGTGGGAGGAATTTTTCATACATTCCATAAAGTTTTGCCATGATTTGAAGTTATGTGAGTCTTTCCCAAATTTTGCAGGCAATGTTATATATAGCCAAAGTTAAGGAAGATAGTTACAGTCATTGTGTGTTTATGTTTATGCAGTGGACTTAGATAGATATTTGTGCTATAGAAGTAGTTGACATATCTCCATTTGCTTAATCCTCCCTCAAATTCTACAAAGTAGGTACCATTATTATCCAATTTTATAGATGAAACTGAAAAAATAAACATAACTGGCACAGGGCAATGGAGGAGCTGGGCTTTAACCCTGACAGGGTCAATTCATGTGCCTTCAATATTAACCATTAAGCTATATGTCTTCTCTAATTTCCTATTGATCTCTGCTGAAACTTGCAGCTAAAATTTATTTTTGTTAAACAGTCGCTGTCATCTGAGAGAATCCCTAGGGCTTGGAATTTGGAATACCATAAAACCCTAGTTTTGTGATCTAGGAAGCCTGTATACATCCTTAAAACTCCTATATACTCATGGGGAACTTACTTCTCAAGGGTTCCTCTGTGCTGGCTCATGTACTCCAGAATCTAAATCTGTGTGCTCAGATGTGGAACCCAGTGCATTTTCCCTTTCCAAAAGCATCAGTGAGAAAGGGGAAACTGCTAGCAACTATTCATTATATAAAATATTATAGAGGATATGGGAAATGTTTTAGATCATGTACATCATGGCAAATTACTTAAGGACTCCACATGAGACATTTTCACTCTCTAGCGTTCTTCTGAGGCTCTGTATTAGTTTATGCCAGAAAAAATGCAGTATAACAGCTACAGAATCTCAGTGGAATACAGCAATAAGTGTTTATTTAGCTGTCATGTCTGTGGGTTGACTGAGGGTTGGCTGCTCTAGGCGAGGCTTGGTTTAGTGACTCTGCTGACCTTGGCTGGGCTTGCTCACACAGCCAGGGCTTGGCTGGAGTCAGCTGAGGTAGGTCAGAGTGGCTCTGATCCACACACCCCACTTTTTTCCTGGACCCAGAGGGTATCACTCAGGTTCTTCTCATGGTGATGGCAAAACTCAAGAGGATAAGCCCAACCACACAAGTGCATGTCCATCCTTTGCTGTGTCCTGTCCGCTCACATCCCTTTGGCTAAAACTAGTCATAGGCTGCACATTTCTCAGTGTTCTGTTACATCATTTAGATGTTCATTTATTCATTTATCTATTTGTTTATTTTTAAATCACATTATTGGGGCACAACTGACCTGTGAAAAGCTGTACATAATTATTTAATATGTTCAGCTTGATGAGATGTTTTAGGATAATATGTACATGTGAAATCATTGTCACCATCAAGGCCATAAATATATTCATTGCTTCCCAAAGTGGTTTCTTCATTGTCATTGTTATTATTATTATTATTACTATTATTTTTTTGGTGATAAGAATAATTAACCTAAGATTTACCCTCTTAGCACATTTCAAGTATGCAATAATACGGTACTGTTACCTATAGGCACATACAGTAGGTCTCAAGAACTTTTTTGTCTTGTATAATTGAAACTTTGTGACCTTTGGTCAATACTTTCCATTTACTCTCTTCCCTTTCCCTGAAAATCACCATTCTACTCTCCACTTCTACAAGTCTAACTCTTTTGGATTCCAAACATAAGTGATATCATTAGGTATTTGTCTTTCTATGCCTGACTTATTTCACTTAGCATAATGTTTTCCAGATTTATTCATGTTGTAAAAAATGGCAGCATTTGTTTATTTTTTAAGGCTGAATAATATTCCATTTCAATATCTTTATCCATTTATCTGTTGATGGATATTTAGATTATCTCCATATCTTGGCTTGCCTTGAACATGGAAACTTGAACAGGTATTTCTTTGACATACTGATTTCATTTCCTTTCAATTAATACCCAGAAATGGCATTGCTGGATAGGATGGTAGTTCTATTTTTAGTTTTTGGAGGGACTTCCATACTGTTATCCCTGATGGCTGTACTAGTTTACACCCCCACCAATAGTGTAGCAGGGTTCCCTTTTCTCCACATCCTCACCGATGTTTGTCTTTTAATACAAGTAATAGCCAAACCATTTGGATGTGGTTAAAATATTATTGTATTGTGCATCTAAATCTCTATCATTTAGGACCATGCTTCTTAAAATATTCTTAATAAATTTCTTATTTCTTTCTCTGCAAGTGAAGAAAATTAAGGGTAAAAAGAATAAGATTTTGAGTGAGTTTGAGTTGTTTGTTTTAGAGCTAATTTTATGAAAAGTCCAGGTTGTGCACTACCCTCCACATTAAACACTTTAGCATTTCAGTCATGAAGTGAGAGGTTTTGGCTTTTCATAATAGTGAATATACAACTGAGATACCCCATTGGAGTGAGTTGCCTGGAATCACAGAAAGAGAATTATCAGGACCAGGATGAAAATTTAAAATGTCTTATTCCTCAATTTAGAAATTTACATGGGCAGCATTTCCTTTGACAGTTAGTCCATTATGGTGTTGGAAAATTCAAATACTGCACCAACAAGATTTATACCAGTGCTATAATTTTTTTTTTATTGTAAACAAATGGGATACATGTTGTTTCTCTGTTTGTACATGGAGTAAAGGCATACCATTTGTGTAATCATAAATTTACATAGGGTAATGTTGTTTGATTCATTCTGTTATTTTTTTCCCTTACCCCCACCCTCCCACCCCTCTTTTCCCTCTATACAATCCTTCCTTCCTCCATTCTTGCCCCACTCCCTAACCCTAACCCTAAACCTAACCCCAACCCTAACACTAACCCCTCCCACCCCCCCATTATGTGTCATCATCCACTTATCAGCAAGATCATTCTTCCTTTGGTTTTTTTGAGATTGGCTTATCTCACTCAGCATGATATTCTCCAATTTCATCCATTAGTGCTATAATTTTTATGTTGAAAAGTTTACTGTTACCCACACCATAGCATTGCTGTCAGGAGGCATTTTACTTCATGTCATTGACTCTCTGCAGGTTGAGCTTGGGCAGCCTCCTCTGGGCCAGCATGTGAGGTTATAAGCTGGGTGAGATGTGTTGTGTCAATTCAAGTATGCTAGAAAAGAGCTCTGTGCTGGAACCAAAGGTGCATTTGACTTTATAAAGGATATGCACTATTATTTTAGTCAGATTACTACATTTTCTCTAAGTTATTAAATACTGACTAACCCAAGTTTAACGTATTATGTTCAATGGTATCCACCTTAGTTCCATGTCAGTTAGTTTAAAAATATCAAGATGAAGATTCTCAGTTCTGAATTTATATTATATACCATCAGGACAGATACTGCCAGAGTTGCCCCTATTTCTGGGCAAAGGGATTCCTTTTGC